>NW_014040535.1:188196-196452 GCF_001186125.1 Sphaeroforma arctica JP610
AATTCGAAGCCCTTTGCACACTAGGGAATTGAATATTTGTAATAGAGCGACAGCAATAGTGCGACAAAACTAAACTAAAAAGTGCTTAACCAGTTAATACGGGTTCTTAGAATTTTTCATACATGTGGTGGTATTTCTCACACCCATATTAATTTTTCAGAATCAAAATTAACCAAACATCTGTTTGGAAGAGTTGGAAGTTGACAAATGGACATTCAAGGGAGCAGGTACTCGTGATAGTATTATGGCTAATATGCCCCCACGTGTTCTGCTTTGCAGGCGCTAGTTCTCACTAGGAAACGAAAATCTAGATTAGACATATGGGGTATTTTTCTGTATCGAATCATATGATGGAGAAAAAATAATAGATTGCTTAGCCCGGAACTCATACTGAATGAGAGCCACTCAATAAATACTTTTTACAAGCTTTCCTTTGGATATAGATATGCGTATGATGCAACATCGATAATGCGCGAGATGCGCACAATAACTCAAATAGATACGAAAAGTTATTTCCACCGGATATACCAAATGTTTACCATCGAATCAATTTACTATCAGTGTAGCGAATTAAAGTACCTGATTCACACAAATTACATACCCAAACACTTTCTCGATAAAACAATTTATACACTGCTCCGCTCGTTATGTATACATTACAGGAAGATAAGTATAGTTTTTGACGCTGATGCAAATTTTTGGCATAAGGTTTCCACCGGATATACCAAATGTTTACCATCGAATCGATTTACAATCAGTGTAGCGAATCAAAGTACCTGATTCACACAAATTACATACCCAAACACTTTCTCGATAAAACAATTGATACACTGCTCCGCTCGTTATGTATACATTACAGGAAGATAAGTATAGTTTTTGACGCTGATGCAGATTTTTGGCAAAGGGTCCACTCCTTTGTGAGTCTTAGGGATAATAAAGCAGCCTCGCTAAGAAGAGACGCACTAAGGATCCTGCAAAGGACATGCAGCATGAAGCTCATGCGGCCGCAATATCTAATGCCGCTGGCCAATTGTGCGATTTTCAGAAAGAGCTTGATGCACTGCGAATAAAAGTTCATAATACAGAGACCAAGTCTGCACTTCTAGGAGTTGAACACAAAACTGAAATCGATCGAATGCAGAGGAGCTTAAATGAGAAACAACATAGGTTTGACAATATGGCAATAATTTTCAAAACAACTCGCGTGTACAAGATTTCATATGAATATATCTTCGGCGATAAAAAGAAGGCACGTTTCTGGACTGGGTTCCAGACTCCGAGAAAATTCCTGGCCTTGATGCTTTAGAATAGTATTGTAAACCAATTCGCGCAGGAAGAAATTATGTTCCTTTCAGAAATGCAATACTGATGTGTTTTGGAAGAGTTCGTCGAAATCTTGATTTAGGCGTGGTCGGACATTTATTTGGGCTCGACTGGACACAAAGCGTATTTAATGTTTTAAATGATATGAACGCCATACTCCTTGGTTACTTCCGTCATCCCGCAAATGCTCCCGATGAATTTATTTACACCGGAAATTGACAACAAGTTACGTTCACCTTGTTTCGAAAAGAAACATTCGACGACGGCACTGGGAATTGATTGCACAGGTTTATATACACTTTGATATTAATCTTAGTTTATAACACAGATTATACAGCAGGTTATGTGCATCATGGTATATTCGGGTTGGATTGAATACTAATGTACAATGCCTTGATTTTGACCCATTCACATAATTCTTTATCTAGACACCATCAAATCTAGATTTCCAATAAAAAACGTCCAGTTTAAACAAACATCACAGTAATGTTTTAAATGATATGAACGCCATAATCCTTGGTTACTTCCGTCATCCCGCAAATGCTCCCGATGAATTTATTTACACCGGGAATTGACAACAAGTTACGTTCACCTTGTTTCGAAAAGAAACATTCGACGACGGCGCTGGTAATTGATTGCACAGGTTTATATACATTTTGATATTAATCTTAGTTTATAACACAGATTATACAGCAGGTTATGTGCATCATGGTATGTTTGGGTTGGATTGAATACTAATGTACAATGCCTTGATTTTGACCCATTCACAAAATTCTTTATCTAGACACCATCAAATCTAGATTTCCAATAAAAAACGTCCAGTTCAAACAAACATCACAGTACACTTAAAATGCTGACATTGTGTATATGTGTCGCCGTTATATCTTGGGCGGTTAAGTGATCGAGAAATTTCGGAATTGTGCAAAGAGGCATTGTACGAAAAACTGTGGCTTGGTTCTTCTGCGATGGGCGACAAAGGTTTTCATATCGCAGATTTATTGCCTGAGGGATGCACGTACAACGTACCACCAATGCTTCGAAAGGACAATCAGTTTACTGGCAGACCGATAAAACAATCCAAATAGAGCGAGTTATTTGTAGAGCGAAGCTTTTCGAAATGGTTGCTCAAGAAATGCATACTTTAGATATACATTTCTTTATAATCGCTGCCGAAATGTGCTTCTATTTGAAGGACATTGTCTCACCTTTTATGAGACAAGACGCCTAATTATAAATAAGATCGAAAACAAACGCACGCATAACATTTCTTTATTTTCAATTTATTATTTAAATCCTTGCAATCGTCACTATCTATAATCTCATCTATATCACTCACATCACTATCTATATGAAATTTTGCATCATTATCTAGATCACTCAAACCACTTACGCCACTGTCTTGATCGATTCTATATTTAACTTATAAAGCATAACAACATCATCGTACAAAGCCCAGTGACTTTTTTCCATCTCCCACAATTTCCTGGTAGTTCCAGAAAAGACGGGTTGTTGCTGGCTCACGAAATTACTCAATTCTTTCATTGCCGGACATATGTACACCTTTGGAGCGAGACTTGTGCATGGTTTGTCTCTCATTAGTCCCATTACCATGTCCAGAGTGAACATTATCAGTAAAATTATCCTGTCTTTCCGCTATGGTTCGCGAATTTGAGATGATTGTGAGATGTATTGGGCGTATGACGTCAAGAGCCAAATTTCCGCTGAAGAAACTGGATACATCCCAGCCACACGGTTTACTAGTGCATAGTGTCGTGTCGACTTCAGGTATTTCGGAAATTAGTGCGTCATATTTATATATTTCCATATTATTGGTAGCGGCCCAAGTGGATTGTTGCACTGTAGTCCATACTAAAGATGCAACGTGTACACACTTGCCACCTAAACCAAGTGGGCATATAAAATATTCCTTGATCACAATATATTCGCTTTCTTCTCCGAGTAAAAGCTGTGCATATGCTTCCATGAATGATGCTCTTTGAGAGTGTGGGATGTTTGCACATATATGTAATTTTTTCAGTGCATTACCGATGAAGTCAGCGCCAACTTTGATGTTCATCCATTTTATTGACACAAGACTTTCGCCTCGTTCACAAAATTCATAGATGCTGTATTTTCTATATGGGTGGATGTTCGCGAACATTCCTTGAAATACGTTGCAACCCCCAAAAGATCTATCATTGCCTCAAATTTAAAAAAATGGGAATCTGTGCCACATACTACTCTTGACAACAATATACGTACATTTTCAAGCTTCGGAAACATCGCATACACTGTAAGCTTGCAACGGACTCTGTTCACGCGTGAAAGGACTATATTCGCCTAAACAATAAACAGTAATAAGCTCCTTACTTAATGCGATTGATTTTTCTTCTGCAGGACTCTGATCCTCAACCCGCAAGTGTGATGCACTTAGTTTTAGTGACATCAAATACCCAACTATTTCTATATGCATGCACGCTTCTTTGAAGGCCTGTTCTCACTCGTCTTATTTCGTCTGACCAAGTCCCATTTGCAATGACTTTAATTTCTTGTTAGCGCTTAAATCTTCATTCATCAGCAGATGATCACGTACAAATGTAATTATCTTATACAAACGTAAACCACATAAAGCCCTTTTTGCGCTATGCAAGTGTTTGGTATAATGAGGGGCCAGTAAAAATTGGAAATCAAAGATACACTGGAAATTGTTACTCTTGTGATTTTGCTTCTAGAAAAGACAAAAAAACTCGTCAGTACTCTATCATATGGTGCCATCTGACACCAACACGCACACAAGCACGTACAGCAAATAATATCAATTTAGTCTCTATCGTGTTTGCGAACATAATTTATTTGCGTTCGTGTGGATACATTCAACGTATAATATGGTTGTAATATTGAGCTCATATAAACAAAATCTCAAGTATATGTCGCAGTCTGAGTGAAGATCGCTTCAATCTTTCCCACCAGTTCTTTCAGTTTCATCTCTGTCTCAGTGTTCAGCGCAGTCTCTCCTACGTTCTTCTGCAGATCTTTGAGTCGGCTGGTCATATTCATTCTTTTCTCATCAGCTTTCTTACATTTTTTTTCTTGATTCATTGTCTGCATCCGTCATTTGAACCATTATGTGGCTATACTCCTGCTGACAACTTGCATGCTGTATTGATTGTTCTAAACTAGTATACTTCATTGCTGCAGAATTTGCTGTTTCGTAAAGCTTGTAAAAATGCTCTTCGTCGCTGTACATGAGTTCCACCTTTCGCTTAGCCATATCCTTTTTGTCAGCTGATTGTTTCTGAAGAGCAGATTCATGCTCCTCCTGTTCCGCTCTGAGGTTTTCGAGGTCTATTTCGTTTCTATATTGAAATTTATCGATCTTCTCTTGTACTGTCTTCTCCCTTTTTCTTTTGCTCAATGTTGCTATGGTAATATCGGCAATTGCCATAGACGCCGTCAGTGGCACGTAATGAGAAATTGTTTCAAACTGCTGCTGTAAAGCCTCATGTGTAGCAGCTGATAATTGAGCTCCAACCGCTACACCATCTTCATCAGGCGATCATATTAGCACAGTATGTTTAACTACACTTTTCCCTGCTATTTTCACTGCCAGTTCTTGCTTCTTTTCTGTACTTTTAATATCTTTTTGTTGAAGTATATTGCTTTTTACGAGACTTTGTTTGAGTACTTGTGAACTGTCGAGTCTTATGCCTGAAGGGGAGAGGTAGTCTGTGTACACGCCAACCATCTGCCACGATGTCTCTAGCACTTCGGATGGAACACTCGCGAAATGGTTGGAGCCAAAAGATGCATAACTCGAGCTTCAGAGTATGGCTGACTATGAGTAGCACATATAGCATTGATGGTCTGTGTAAACTGGGTGTCTGCCCAATCGCTGTTGTCTAGGTCCGACCAACCCCCAAATTGCCGAAGAGTACGATTCAATGTACAGAGCTCAGCCTTGGTTTGAGGCTTTCGAGCCCGTACCCTTGAGCAGGCGAAAGAGATGTCTGTCAAGCATTTGTGTTAAATTGGTAGCGTGCATGACTTGTACAAGCCAATGAACATGTCTCTCAGCCGACTGGATTCTAAGACGACGATCTTTACCCATTTCGTGCATAGATGCCACGTCCATGCACACAATGTACTTCTTGCTTGGCTTGGGTACGGGGTCTGATAAAAGAAATCGGTTGCATGTTGATCCGCCTTCATATCATAGCAGTCGAAGCAGCAAAATGTATTTCGTGATATATTCAAAACTGTCCAGAGTCTGATAACCGTTCTCAGTTGGCACGACTTCTGTCACAATGGCAAGTTGAGTAGGTATGACCCGTAATATTGCATTTTTCTTGGCCTGATTTGTAGCTTCAGTAGCTGCTTTCTTGAACAGCACTACCAATACAAGTAAGCTACAGCCAAGGGTGATCGGAAAAAGAGTCATACCAGGCCATCCTCTGGGTCCTGGACCTAGTGTTTGACTACGCTTTCGATCACACAGACCAACTCCAGTTATCGACCGCTCGGCCTTCTCTAGCTCCGCACCGAAGCGACACTCGTCCATCTGAAGTATCTGGTTCATTCCTTTGATATTCAGTTTGTCTATTAATTTTTGAAAAGTATCAAAATACAGTTGCAACAACAATGGGTCGGCTGCAGACTGGCGATGAGGTAGCATCACTTCTGCTTTTCGAGTTGTCCAGTTGTTTCGTTCCATGTAGTACCTCAATCTACGCACTGAAGGAAATTCCTTTTCTTTCTTCGTTAGGAGCGTAGTGAATCTGCCATCTGCATTAATAAGACATTGCGTCGACCATTATGTGAGTCGCATAACATCTTTTAATTGAGATTCAGTTAAGGATCTTCCAGCTTCATTTTGAGCCATCACAACTTCAGTTATCCTGTCCTGTGTACGCTGACTCAGAATTGTATTGCGGCCTTATCCAACTTTGAGCGGTATACCTGCCTTGTACTTTTTATACTTCTTGCAAAAGTTTGAAGGCTTAGCATTTGTATTGTTTTTATCATTGAACTCCGATATAATGGTTTTATGTTTGATTTTAGGGTGATCGCGTGTTAGCTATAGATGCATATTTGATGCTACGTTGTTGATGTTAGCCTTTCAACATTGCGTACGCAATGAATGATGCGTTCTTGAGACTTTCATTTTTAAAGATTATATTTCGACCTCCAGCAGAAAACATACACACTTTAAATGTTGTTGGATTTTGCCGTGCCAGATGCGTGATAAGATTGAAGAATAAATTAACACTTGAATACATCAGAAAATCGGAGTCGCTAGCCGCGATGAAAGCACTATCGCCAAATAAACGAAACAAGTAAGCAATCTGGGAATTAGCTTCATAAGGTGCAATATAATATTACGATCTCATGGTCATGCATGTGCCTACACTTACACGGGTGTGTTCTCACGTACGCACACATGTCATGGACAATAGCTTTATACCTTGCGCTGAGGAGCCCAGGCGTGGTTTGTCAAGCTTTTGCTAATCAGCGTGCGCATTTGACTTCTCGTTTCCTTCTCATGGCGTTTTGCTAAAGGTACGTCCCTATCGAGCACAAATATAGATGTGCATTCTAAAGTTGTGGTGCAATTTTAGGAATGCAGCGTTTTTGTGAACATGTAGCGATCTTGCTAGTTCTAAAGCGCTCAAGAAATTATTGCTTGTACAATGTCTGATCGCATAGTGTATGATCGCTGACGCGTCGATATAGCATAATTTATTTCCAACTTGAGCTCTGAGGGCTGAAATATGTGATACTTATTTTTTGATCTGCGTGATCCTAACAGCATCTTTCTGCACACATGTGAGTAGTTGTTGGACATCCATATGGCGAATAAAATGTATTGTATGTTTCGAGGAAGTGCACTACTGTGTATGTCAAATACAATATTTATCCATTAAAAATCAAACCATGTGCGAAAATCAGTTGTCCCCACTTTTTTCTTGAAATTGATTTTTCTCAGGTCTATTGAACAGATCACTCATTGTATACGCGAGACAGGCAGATAGATTCCGATGTTACATTTGTTTCTCGATATGCAACATACCACGACCGCTGGGGAGAATATTTTGCATTGGAAAGGACAAAATAGGGACAATATTATTTATTTCAATTTGGGCAAATTTTTATATGTCTACATGCACATCAGGCTTCATATTCGTTTGTGTGGTTTTGGTAAATTGAAGGGGAAGAACTGCCGTGAGAAGCTCGGGGCGAGTGATGCAATGATGGAGAGCATGCGGTGCGTTAATTCACGACGATGGATACAGAACACCTCTACAATTAAAAATGACCTTCACCGCTTTTTGGAAGGTACAGAGCCTCGTCAATGGTTTTCCAAAACTTATCTGCTGAGATACATGGAATTTCGTAAATATGAGTGGCAATATCGCTGTGGATGTTCTGCTGTTAGACCGCCATCTATACGTATTTGTTTCTGATTTCTAATCCATTAGGTTTTCAGATAATGAATCATATTATATGTATCTGAAAGAGAAAAAGAAAAAAAATATATGATAGCTGATTAGTGGGCTTCCAAATGAACAAATAAACTCGCACAGTGCGCAAATAAGACTCCTGTGCTTGTCAGATAAGTTCAGCTGTTACATTTAGTTTCCTATAAAGGCACTATTTCACGATTATCGGGAAGAACATTTCGTATCAGGCAGGTCGTATCTATGGTCATCATTGATCACCGTAATTTTGAGTACATAACACTCTTGGGATACTGTTCCAAACCATACCTGCTGAAGCGAATGCAATCTTTGTATTTAAGATAAACAAAATCACGTTATGTCTGTCTGGAAACGATGAAAGCATTGAACTAATATGCTCGCAAAGTACAGTGAAGACATTTAGTGTTTTTGGCAAACTGAAAGCATTCTTTGATATTGTTCGAAACCTTTTCTGCTA
>NW_014040535.1:197662-199641 GCF_001186125.1 Sphaeroforma arctica JP610
AGAGCGCTCGAACAGGGGGTCCAACTCATCCTTCCATATAGGCGGAGCCCAGGCAATATTGTTCAGCCCATATGTAGCCGTGTATAGAATGATGTTCTGAACATCATCAGTCGGTTACGGGGGTGTCGCCAGCTGAAGCCATGAAGCCATAAGCGCGGAAAGAGGCGATACCCAGCGACAATGCTGCAACCAGGGATTCCATATGTCTAGCGAGGTTGATTCCTGGTACTCTGTGAGAGAGTGGGAACCCCAGGTATTTGATGTGTTTCGGTTCGGCATGTGTGGGCGCCAGTTTCAGGGGAAGGTAACGTGTGTTCCAAGGTGCGTCTGCAAGCGTCGGCGTGATAAGCTCACCATTTATACGGAGGGTTGGCGCCGCGTGTCGCAAGTTGGTAGATTGTACTCGGGGTTTAATGACACCCTGTTCGAGGCCAGATTTGCGTCCCCACGCATCAATGTCATCTAAAAAGGGCTGGAGCGAAACCGATCGAGGGGCTTGGATCCGTGTGTCATCGACAAATAAATAAGAACGGAGGAGCTTGGGCCGAAATTGTGCTAGCGTGACAGCTAAGGAATCTATGTAGATAATAAAGAGCTGGGGGCCGACAATTGAGCCTTGTAGGATGCCATTCGTTCTGAGGAATAGAGACGAGAGCGTGCCGCGGTATGTCACTCGGGTAGGGACCCTCTCAAACAGCGCGCGGAGGCAGTTGATCCAGTTTTCAGGCATTACAGCGTGACGCAGAAGTACCCATAGGCGTGGGAGAACGACCTTGTCATATGCCTTGGTTATGTCCAGACAGACGTCATTCCACTCCTCTTCTGACTGTGTCTCAGATTCCATGGCGGCAAGTGCTTGGGTATGACAGGAGTACCGTGATTTGAAGCCAGCTTGGGTAGCATGGGTAGCAGAGCCGGGGGTGGCTCGTAATCAGATTAAGAAAGCACTTTTCAAAGATGCGTCTGACTATTTGCGTAAGCGTGATGGGGCGGAAGTCGGCGGGGGAGGTGATATCTGCATCGGCTTTCTTTGGATGCGCTGTTAGGAGGCTACAATTCAGGGCTGCGGGGAAGGTACCCGCCTTCAGTAGCTCAGTGAATGCTTCGGCAAGGAGTCTAACCAGTGGGCTATTGGCGTCGGGGCGTCCCAATGTCCGGCGTTCGGTAGAGCGCTCCACTGCGGCCTAGATTAAATCAAGAAAGTACATACCGGTGGCCACTCATTAGACAAATTAATCCCGCTCGGGTATTCCTTTTTTTTTTTGTAGAATTATTATGCACCTTTATACATGATCTAGAATCGGCCCCACCAGGGTAAAAAAAATGAGGGGTATTTTTTTGCTGGTTTTAGTGGGCTATAAATTATCTCTTTGTTGGCACTTGTCATTCTCTCCTTGTAAACAGTGTCGGATGGCTACTATGTGAGAGCTCATCGTCTGAATGCGAAGAAAACCACATTGGAGAGACGCATATTGTTAGAGTGTAGAATAGCAAACTTTAAATGAAGTGCAAATGTACGTCATATATTTCTGACCCCACCTTTGGGTTTATACTTAAGTTGTCTATGCTAGCGCTTACCAACTCGGGTTGATTGTTGCGTTTAATCGTGGTAAGAAACCTAAATCAACTCTAAGGGTGAGCTAAGAACTAAAAATTAACTCCCGGGAGGGAAACAACTCTATTGATCTCAAACAATTTGCTTGCTGTGAAAGATGGTCTGAGACCTGTAGTTTCTCACATCTCCCGTCAGACAGACTGGTTGCGATAAAGAGTCCAATACACAGTGGTCTCAGTTCTTCGATTTCCATTCTTATTCCATTCAACCTCTTAATATGTCAGAAGCACCATTGAATGCGCTCTTGATTCGTCCAGACCTGCTACGCGAAGAGATGCCAGTAATACTAACAGCGCGAAGGCAAATTTAAGATACGCGATGTGACTTAAAAGTTCTGCATTAATTGCTATGCATACTGAGTAAT
>NW_014040535.1:200347-220824 GCF_001186125.1 Sphaeroforma arctica JP610
ATATATATAGGAATTGACCTAATTATTGAAATGGGAAAATACTTCATGAGAACATAAAAACGACTAGCATACTTTCGTAATTATGAGATTAAACGCTGGGGCTGACTCTAATCACGGTATGTATGTAATCTATGCCGACTATCTGCAGTGAGTACTATCGATAATTACAGAAATTTAAACTCTCTTGGTAGCGACATCGGTGAGGTGACGCTCAATAGCTGTGATATTTGTCTCTCGACTTTTGGTCCTTTCGATTCGCTTGTTCGAATACAAGACTGTCATTAAATCTGGCTGTCACCCCGGAGCACAAATTTCGTGGTAACAATCGGGATTTGTATTAGTGGTGGCAAGATTACACTTTCGGGCTACCAATCAGTTTCTTGCATCCAAACAGAATACTTCCTCGAGAGCAGTAAATACAAAGAATGTTGCAATATCCTAATGTAACCTGAACTCGCATATTCCAAAATGATTGTCAAATATGTGAAACGTCACACTTTCTGTCCCGACATTGGAAAGGGACCACAAGCGGCAGAAGTACAACGAATTTGAATCCAGATTACTGAAGGCCAGGTCGCATAATGACTTAAATTTCAACGTGACTGCTACAAAAGAAAGGCTCAGACAGTTGAAAACTTTGCTTGGCCACGAATGCTTCAAGCATATATTTGCTCAAGACAACCTAAAATTCAAACTTCATGTTTGCAGCATCAACGAATATATATAAACATCCTATTGAAATCGGTAGGATCAAATTCATATCGTATGCTAGTATATGTTCCGGCCGTGTTATTGGAGGGCTCAAGCTTTAAATACCAGATACAAACAAAGAAATAAAGTTGACCAGTGGAGAACGCCTAAAAGCAAAATTTTGAACTCGAGCTAGCTGAAGTCACAACTCATATCGTCATCTATCTCCGTTGGTCCTCATTTAACGGTTCAATGATTGGCCTCGATCTGAACAAAAAGCGCAATTAACAATACCAAAGAATTCCTGAATTTGATTGTTCGGCAAAATTTCGGAGCTGGTCGCGGTTGGCGCACTAGGCTAATTAGAATGCAAGCCGCTGTCTAGTTTGCGATCTTGTTTTACTTTATTTTTGTTATGGCTGATATTGATACAGATTCAAGTGATGAAGCTACAAAGTCCGAAGAGATAGATATAAGCATAACGATGTATTTGTACTTCTTATATCGGTAGTACGTGGATCATTTCCCTACTCAGGTCCAGTTTGCGAATGGGATAGAAGCCATTAATATGGAGCAAGGACCGGGTAGTTGAGACTCGTCAACTCATCCCTATGTGAAGTGGATCGATATTTGCATTTCGAATTTGCGAAGTCAGTATTGGGAGTGTTCGTTGGTTAATGATCGCAAGCATGCGCTTAGACAGGTTTTGCGACGAGATAGCGTCTCTGTGATCGAAAAGGCTAATAGAAGGACTTTCGATGTAGCATGGCCTAGGTGCTTTTGGATTCCAATCCATGCTACACCACACCACACCACACTACACCACTTATAGTGTCACATTTCTTAGGACGTGCGCGTAAATGTGCTTAACAATGAATCCTGACGATGCACACTATTTTTTTTTTTGCACATTCGAAGTTGTCAATTCTATATGCTACAACAGAAGGGCATTTTTTTTTTGTGACTTTCGGTTTCATTCTGCATCTCGATTCCATATACGACAAAAATGTGCCATGCACCCACAAAACATGTATACAGGCATACATACCTGTAGAATCGTTGTTGCCATCTTCTTCAATTCTGCCTTCCGTTGTGTGATATCCAACGTTGGGAAGCTCTCAGTCAGGCCTTTGCGAACTTGTCCAAATGTGATTCCCGCACCAACTACGGAGAGAAGCGGTGTGATGATACAATTCTTATCAGATAAGAAGATCCACAAAAACAAGGTGCAATCATGTGCATTTCTGTTCAAGTATTGTATACGGGAAGATGATGAGTGTGCCCATTTCCAGAAACTATAAAACACAATTGAAATTAAGAGGTCGAAACGCTAAAAAAGGGGTCAAATACCTTTCTTGACAATCTTCCTGATTTCTTTTTTGATTTCATTGTCCGTAGGACCAGTCTTTGCCTATAAACGGTTCAGGAAAGGGGAATAAAATCGGGTAATTTAATCAGAAAAGTGGACAAGCCCAAATTCAAGACTCCCTGGATAGGAGAGGTACGAAGAGGAATTTCTCTGCAGGAGATTATAGATAGTGACGAAATTGTACAAAAGAAGTCAAGTACTTTCATTTCAATCCTATCATTGTATAATCGGTGAGAGCAATGTGCTATTCTGCACATCCCTCGATATAAAGCATTACTCCGGAACCCATATCCAAGAAGTTGAAATTTCGGAATGCTCAAGTACTAATCTCGGACATGCGAACATCGTACAGGAACGGTTTTAAAACAGAATGGCGTGTGACGCTGCTTTCAGATACAGCTCAAACCAATGAATGTACGACTACTAGTATGCAACACCTGATGGGACCAAGCAGGAACATCACATTTCCAATATACTACTATACCACATAGATGCGTGAGTGTTGCATAAAATGTACGTATATTGAATCCAGACTTCACGTCACCTTTTTAGCGATCGGCGCATCATCATCACTGTCACCTTCTGCGGCCTCCTCTTCGTCCTGTGAGCGAGACATATAGTTGTAGGTATCAGAGCTGAGATAGTACAAATCAAAAAAGTTGTGCGGGGCATTCACATCATTGGATTTTTGGTCATGCAGGCAGCGCTCAGACTCGCAGTTCTTACCACTCCGTCCAGATATATCAGCTGTAAGTCTATGCATAGTTGGTCTTTGAAGCTATGTGATAGGTAGGAGTGAGCAGGCCAGACATGATACTATTTACAGCATACCACAGCTGTACGCATGGTCATGTCTATACTATACTCTTATACAAATCTGGCAACCTACCGGTGTACGCGACATCGCAAAAGCGATGTAAATTACATCAGAAAGAACAAAAGAACTGAAAACGAAACACAAACGTACATCATCTTCCTCGCTCTCGTCATCCTCACTTGATTCCGCCGGTTTTTGTTTCTTGGCGTTCGGTTTGGCGCTCGTTTTGACTGACTTTTTCACGGATGTATTCCCCAAAGCACTATGGAGGATAGGCGTGGATATCAATGGGCCATACGTACAGGCATAGCCTCAAAAGAGGACGACCTGTCTACGGTGATGTCAGGCCAGCTACATAGTCATTGCGCTTGAAACAGAACACTCAGAAAGGTGTTCATACTAGTCACTTATCGCGATACTTTGGTTGGGAGAGTTTGAACGTTTACACGTTGCAGAATGCAACGCACAGAATACAGGTACATTTCCAACTGTAGAATGCTCCGCTTACAGATATGGCAACCCAAATGCCCGCAGATTACTATATCGAATGCACATGGCCGACAACAAGTTGTGAATAACAATCTTATGTGTAGCGGTACTTAAGATAGTCAGCACTCCCACAACATACAAACAAGGTCGCTGTACGTAGCCTTAAGCTAGGATACTAATCCTTATTGAGAGGGATAAGATGAAAGGCAACAACTCTCGGTACCATATTGTCATCGTATATGCACTAAATCCAATTTCGGAAGGGTCAAACAATCGACAAGCACGCCACATACGCCTTCGCATCTTCGGCCATTTTCGTGTACTTCGCCTTTTCCTCCTTCGAACATTCCTTCCACATTTCACTCATCTTGGACATAATCTCGGTGTTCTTTACATCCGGGAACTGCCGTGTGGTGTAAAAGAGAAATCAGTCCACCAAGTGCTACGTTCAGCATTCAGCTATATAGGTGCATATTCTGGATGCAATCGGCCGCAGAAGAAAATTCTCGCATTGGTTGTCTGAGACACCCGAACGTGACAAAAAGTAATGTGGTCAACGGCCGAGTCGCATGCGTGCGAAAGCCAAATCGAATACGAAATAGGTAAGAAATGTAAAACTCAATAATGATAACTATTTGCACGCCACAAATAACACCAGATATCCACACAGACTGTACCTTTGTCACCGCTTTCTGTCGGTTGTGCTTGATGAATAGGTTGTACGCTGATGGCGCGCGCTCGGGCTTGCTTGCTTTGGCAGTCTTCTTGCTGGTTTTCTTTTTCCCGCTTGTCTGTCAGTAGGAGCACGGAAGCAGATAAGTGAGTAATCACATATATCTGGGCGTCGCCAATGCGCCATACAATCATTCATCACACGTTAAGCGTCTACAGCAATAGGGGCCAGTTCAACTACTCTGTCACTTACCGGTATGTGCACTATGCGGGTTTTATAATA
This sequence comes from Sphaeroforma arctica JP610, assembly GCF_001186125.1. Taxonomy (NCBI): domain Eukaryota; class Ichthyosporea; order Ichthyophonida; genus Sphaeroforma; species Sphaeroforma arctica. The sequence continues at coordinate 204,668 of NW_014040535.1, forward strand.
CTCGATGCATGTGCAAATACTTAGCCAACGGATACACGAGGAGTCAGAGGGGAAAACAGCAAACTTCAGAATTGGGCGTGCTCAATAAACCCTCAGAACGTACATGTCCGGACTTTTAACGACCTTACCTTTGCCTTTGCTTTTGGTTTCTTCTCAGCTACACACTCACTCTCATTTGGGCTGTTCAAGAAGTCCATGATGTTGTCCATGAGCGTCTCCTTGTCGCCCGAGTGTGAAATGCATATGACATCACACATTGTTCTGAGAGCTGGCATGTGCCGTTTCTCCAGCGAGTTTTGGGTCTGTGTAGCATGTGCATTCATCGAGCGCAAGGTTTAGGCAGCTGATAATGCCGTGCGCCTGAGCCACATATACTTACCAAGCGCACAATCAAACCCATATAGTTGTGTGCAACCTAACAGCTAATACCAATGCACGTAAATACAAATAGCATGGATCTTTAAAGGCGAATTTATGAAATAGCATAGAGCTTGAAAAAGACAAGTACAAACAATTGCGGATAACTCGATATACCGACATGTGTTAGGGTGGAAGTGAGGCTTCTACTCATGTGTCCGCACTTAAAATGTGTATTAAAGTACAAGACTAACAACCGTTTCATCCCTCAGCGCGTCTCAACGCTATTTATACACCAGGCACTCTAGGCACATTGTGCATATGTCTATCACAACCGTACTATCCAGCAATCAATTTATGGCTATTTCTATACGAGTGACGGTACCTTATCCTTAATAGCGGGGTTGCTATCATAGTCAAAGCCCTTGAATAGCCGCAGGTTCTTTCTGACCTCCAGCCTCGACCCTTTCGAGCCAAAGCACAAACGATGCAGATCATGTAAATCATCAGTCTTGTGCTTCTTCAGCTTCTCCTCAATCATCGAGATTTGTCCCAGAGGCGTGCCTTTACCTGCAAGTTCGGGGGCGCCAATTCAGCTGTGACGTGAGTGTGGCATGCGAGTATCGCTCAGCGATAGATATAGCGAGTACATATAGCATGCAGCTTGAGTTGATATATACTTTAATCGAGCTATTAGATATATATGTGGCAATCAATCCAGTATCACGTGCATGAGTGTGTGTGTGATTGCGAAATCAAGCATCTGATGTCTTCTCCGCGTCACGAGAGATACTCTTACGAACAGATGCAGACACGTGGTACGAACGCAGGATGAAATCCTATACAGCGCACCCGATGCATAACCGAAATGCACAACTGCACTGCGCGTACAGGCATGCGACATACATACACACGCTGCACTGCACTGCGCGTGCAGGCATGCGACATACACACACACGCTGCACTGCACTGCGCGTGCAGACAACCATACCCTTTGGCTGGGCCTTAGCTCTCTTAACCACCGGCTGGTGGGTGGCTAATCTGTCCGTAGTGGTTCTCTGCCTTTTGCCAGAGATGACTGGGTCTGCGTTGAATAGTGCGACACTGGGCTCACCGTCTTCCGACTCCGCTTCGGAGTCTGTTTTCTCACTGGCATCTTGCTTCGTATCCGTCTTGACAGGTTCAGGGCTGGCTTCCTTGCTTTCGGGTTGGGCTGCAGGGGTCTCAGTCTTCTCCAATGTCGCGTTTTCAGTCGTGCTTGCAGTCACCTCAACTCCATCCTTAGCAACCGCTGTTCAGGTTTGTGTTGCCACATGAGTATGTATGTTAGTTCAGACTGTGGTTATTTGCACGACAACTGAAAACAACGGTTATGGCCCGGCCCGTACACGGAAAGGACAGTCTTTTGAGAACATTCGTTTAGCGCTCAACATATTGCGGGGAATGCTCACATGACTCGCACTCGAGCAAACTTGCATCCTCGTAGACAGGCGTAAACAACTCTCTTAATCGTATAGCTACCGCACTGATCCTGAAGAATGAACGTCAAAATATACTGCAGCTGGAAGCGGGATAGCAAACGATAATTTTGATCGCGAAGTACAGTCAGAACACAAGTAGCTACAGTCAAGTATGTCTAGTAGAAACCCAAATGAAACAACAACAACAAACCTTGAAGAATTAATGCTACCGGAGAGCCATTATCAGTTGTATAAATTCTATTCAAAACTTGCGAACAGGGGTGTAGCCAAAATACAAAAGCATACAGCGAAACACAAAGAAATGCATGAATATTGCTTGCAACACAATGAGAGACATGAGTGGTTTCAATTGGGACATCCATACAAATGCAAATACATGCAAACACACACAGACACACATATATATATACATATATATGTGTGTGCGCAGATATTGAAATTGTATATTGAATAAAATATACATGCACAGACAGGTAGACACACACACACACACATATATATACTTGTATACGTATGTACAAGTACAAGTACAATATATATATATATATATATATGTATATATATATACAGAAGAACAATATATACAGATACATAAACATAAACATATATATATATATACAAGAACGATACATATATATATATATATATATACATAAACATAGACATATATGAATATGTACATATATACACACACACACGCACACACACAGATATATACACAAATACACACACACACATATATATATATACATATACAGATATATATACATATATATATAAATATATATACATTTATAAACAGATATATATATACAGATATATATATACAGATATATATCAATGCATACATACATACACACACACACACACACACACACACACATATATATATATATACGTACACACACTCACACACACACACACATATATATATATACAGATACGGACTACTTTATATATACAGATGCATACATACATATATACATACATACGTACACAGACGCAGACACACGCACATATATGTATATACACACAGAAAGATACACAGACACATACACTTACACAGACACAGATACAGACACAGACACAGACACAGACACACACACACACATATATATATATGTATATTACACACATACAAACACATACATACACAGACAAGAATACAGACACAGACACAGGCACAGACATATATATATATATATATGTATATATATATGTATATATATATATATACATATATGTATGCATATATATATACATATATACACACACACACACACACACACACACATATATATATATATATATATACTATATATATATATATATATATATATATATTGCATGTGAATATTGTCCTACAAGAGAAATAAGTTACCAATATACATACAATGAAAAATACAAAAAAAACACCTCACATCGATATGTATAGATTACACATGATTGGACACTGCAACGTTTCACGTCCCGCTTCGCTGACATCGATACCTTCGTCTTTCTGCATCTCCTCTGTATTGCTATCAGCTGTTGTTGAAGAATTTGTTTTTGTATCAGCAGCTTCCACACTTTGTTGAGCTTCCGTCGCAGAATCTTTGCCATCCATCGTGTCAGACATTCTTCGTGCTTTTCTTGATTTTCTACTTGATTGTTATAAAAATATATACTTGTTGCGAGATGAGCGGCTATCTATATCTCTATGTGAATATTTTACCATGTACTGTTACTATTTTTATTTACCGGTTTTGGATTTTGAATACAGAATAGTACTCACACATACGAGAGAGAGAGAAGGAGAGAGGTGTCTCAGCCGAGTCTCAGGTCTTGGGTTTCTCACTTTCTATTGTTCTGTTTTAAATGTTTTCAGGAGGCTTTGGTTGTTTTCGTTGTTGTATTTTTGTTTTGAAAAAAAAATACTTCTCGACGGCTCCCAGGCTCTGTCACTATTTATTTATGTATTTATTTGTTTTTGTTTTTTTAAACTCGGGGCCCCCCTCCATAGCGGCATAGCCCAGGCCCCGAAGCCCCGAACAGCTAGTTTTGTTTGTGAGTGCTGAGTGCTCTGCCAACTGACTGACTATTTAAGTGACTGACTAACTGACCAACTAACTGATTGACTAATAACTGACTAACTAACTGACTGACTGACTGACTGATTGATTGACTGATTGATTGACTGACTGACTGACTGACTGACTCGGAGTCTCAGACTGTGACTGTTCACTCATCACTGTGCACCGTGTGCAGGATGTACATAGCCAGCCAGTACCGAGTACGGCAGTGTTCAGTCATATGCCTAAAATATTTGAGTATTTTGTAAATACATTGACAGCCTGACACTTTGGCGTATTTTGGCGCGCAAGCTGATGAAGTTACCCAATCACAAGGACGCGAAGCCCGAAGGCGGGCTTTTTATTATAAAATCAGAAAAAATATTTTCTATTGTTTTTTATACAAAAAAAAGAAGCAAAAATGGGTAAAAGAAACAAAACCAGTAAATAAATTTCACCGGCCTCACTGTCTAAATATTTAGGTCGCTTGGGGCCCTCCGTAGCTTCTATGTTATATTTAGTAGTAGGCTCTATGGACTATGGAGTCGTGAGACGTAAATAAACCGGACTGGGTCATCAAGACATCAATTTAAAAAATAAAAGCAAAAAATCCTTGCCGTCACTTGCGGCTAAAACCCCCCCCCGTATTTTCCATAAACAGATAAATATACGTTTACGTTTAACTGCATGTCGTGGCCACCGGCCACTGGACTGGCCTCTATCGCTACTCGCTACAGCCCACCGATGCATGTTCGGCTAAGTGGAGCCCTGATGAGGTTCAAAGTTTCCAGACGTTTTCCCTCACTACTTCACATATACAGGCATATAGTCATTACTATCTACATACACATCATCATTCCTATTTACACACACACACCTACCTGCACACTTATGCACAAGCCTATCCACTCACACATACACATGAATATACCTAATGGCATACCCAATTCACATGCACATGTCTGTTCTCCCACACATACATATACCGTCCAGTTCACATATACATACACAAGCTTATTCACACTCACACTCACATGCTCATATCTAATCTCATTCAAATGAGCATACCTATTCACACACTCATAATTGTGCACATACATATTGGCATACCCAAGCGCTGAACATGCACATGTCTATTCACTAGCACGTGCACACACCTATCCATATACTCTTACACACGGCTATTCACATACACAAACACATATCTGAATACACACCCAAAAATCCTATACCTTCCCACCCACACATACCATACACATAACCGCATACTCATGCCTATTTACACAAGCAAAAGCATATATAATGACGTACCCATTCATCTAAACATACCTATTCGTATGCTCACACACATGCCTATTCGTGTACTCATACACATGCACATATCTGTATACATACTTTTAGCATAGAGGCGGTCTGTGAATTAACCTTTGTACTGTTTAAAAATTTCATCTGCATATAGGTATGAAAGTCCATATACATATACAGATAGTTACATAAATACATATACATACACATAATATACTATACTATTCTATATATATATATATACATATATCTATATGTATGCATGTATACATCGATAGATAAGGAGATATATAGTTGCATAGATCATAGTTATTTATATATATATGTATATATATATAATTATGTATGTATGTATACATTCATGTATGTATCGGTGGATGGATAAATATATACAAACACATATACACATACACATATATACAAAAATACACATACACGTGTACACAAATATATACATATATATGTTTTTATATTATCCATACATATACACACACAGATATATATATATATATATATATACATATACATTAACATGCATAACAGTTTTTGCAAGCGCGCACGTGTGTAATTGCATAGATATGTATGTATGTATGTATGTTTATACATGGGTATGGATATATATATATATATATATATATACACTTACATACATATACATATACATACCCATTTACACATACACACACAGATAGATATTTACACATACATACACACAGACATATATATATATGTATACACACACACACACATAAATATATTACACACACACGCACACAAATATATTACACACACACACACACACATATATATATATATATATATATGTATTGTTCGTACACACACAAGCGCGCACACACACAAGCGCGCACACACACGTGTATATATATATATGTGTGTATTATATGTATATACATATATATACACTCACACACACACACATACCCACACCCATACACCCACATACACGTATTTATACATATACATATATATATATATATATATTATACACCTACATACATATATATTTATACACTAATTTACACACACGCACGTATATATATATATATATATGAATATATATATATATATATATATATAATATGTATCCCTTTAATATGATTACTTCTGCAGCTGGTCTTTATTTGTTCGACTGGATATGATTCAGTTACCTTTTCGTATGTGAAGTGTTGTTAATGCATCGGTGTTGATGCACACGGTTGATGCCATAACTTCTGCCGTCGAGTTCAAGACCGTAATTGAGTTCGTTTTGTCTGTCATAATCTATGAGACACAAGTATGACGCAAGGATTGATCACTAGACGTTATTCTTCTCATTCTTGGGCTGAGATCGCACAAATTGTTTTCATATTTCCAGATAGTATGTATATACACATATATAAATATAAAAATAATAAATATATTAAAAGTGTCGAGGATTTGACATGCACAAACATTGAAACATGTCACAAACATTTGACATTTCATGATGTCGCCCTCTAAAAGCCTGTTTTTTTAGAAGGCTATGAAAAGGCCCTCTTTGTACTTCCCTTTGCCAATTGCCTCTATCAGATTAATCAAAATAGCTCGCTCTGACTGAGACTACTACTATTAGTAGAGAGTATATAGTAGAGAGAGATTGGAGAGAGAGCGCTCGGCGCCGCTCGCTACTGACATATTTCAAAAGACGACGCGGATAGACATTACAAATTCAATTTACAAATTCAATTTCAATTGGACTATAGGATAGTTACCAATCGTCACAGAAATTGGATTGGTCTGCCTCGCATATACTGTACTAGCTTGACAACGAGTAACGATTGGGATAAACAAAATATTTTGAATTTGTACGTATTAACTAAAAATAAAAAACATAATATACACTACGTACTAATTGGTATATAATATAATACAAACGTTGTACTGTGAAAATTATATATTGCGTCTTATATATTCCTGGTACAATAATTTACTTCCAACATTGATGGAATATTTTTTAATATCACATTCAAAATATTATTAAAAACAAACAAAAAGTTTGTTATGTTCGAAATCCGCTGTCGCTTGTTGGTGCTAGAGTAAAATTCGACATTTTCGATTTCGTGAAAGAGTAAACTACTAGGTTGTAAAATAAATAGCTGCCTGAGGACTGGGGCCTGGGGCTGCCCAACTACTTTATTAGAGGGAGAGAGTGGTGAATGATTCCAGCGAGAAAAAAACCCACATCTTCTATCACCCCAGTAATACAGTATATATAACACAAACAATCCCAATTCATCGGCACTTCTTATACCTTTAAGTGATTCTTACAGTAGAAGGTGTGCATCATGAATCCGTTCCTAAAGACAGCAGCAGCTCTTGCAGCCACCGCCTTGGTTAGCGCCCAAAATGAGATGGCATACTTTTCACATAAGGGTAAAGCATTCGATGTTGACGGATACGGAGCTGAAGGTTTCACATACACGGGCTTCAATAAGTTTGGGAAGGATAAGTATGGTCGTTCCTACACGGAGGATGGAGCTGGCAACGCAGCTGCGGAGGGAACTGTAGTTGATGCTGGCGGCCGAGTCATTAATAATCACGGTGTTTCATTTTCTGCCGGTACACCCGGTCCTGAACCTACGGAATCTGGTGACTGGGAAAACTATTGGCCAAGCTTCGGACACGGCAAACCACGCGTACACAAGAAGGAGGGTATCGTTAGAGCCGGTAACGGCAAAATCATTGACAAGGCATGGTACCACATGTCGAATCGTCCAGCACCCACAGTCACTGAGACTCAAACTCAGTTCGAGTTCACCGAAGTCTTCATCACAAGCTCCGTACAGCCCACCGATGAGTTCTGGTGCGACGGCGGATGGATTCAGATCACTAAAGCGGGCGATCTTATGGACGATGATTGGGCTGTTGCCTTCATCACTGGGTACTTGAACGTAATTGCAGCGAATGTGGACGATGTAGACACATATGATTGGTGTGTAAATACACAAAACATGAGCAACGCAGGCGCGTGTGCTCGACAATATGCTGCATCTCACAGCGAGGCCGACCTCGAGGCTGCATTTGCATCTGCCAGTGATGATCACACTTCTCAAATTGTTCTGCATGTGTGCAATCTACCATGTCTCGAGGCTATGTGTGCGGCTACACAGGACCATATCAATGTGTTGCCAACGCTTCGTATTGAAGAGGTCACCTTCACGAAGACTTCCAATTCAGACCGGAATATTACAACACCATGCCTGGATGGAGAAGATCCTCAGTACGCACCTGACAATGGTGCCAACGGAAAGACATTCGTTATTTGTCCAACTGGGCAAGTTTGTGACAATGAGAATCCGGGTAGTCCCGACTGCGAATGTGTGACCTGCTCATCAAGTGCAGCCCTAAATGATTGTCTTGCACCTGCGTGTCCATTAACTAATGATGGAAGCATGTGGTATGGTGATCCTATATGTCCCCCTGTTTCAGGAGCTTCATCCTGCAAAAAGGGATACTACACAACCCCAGATTTAATTTGTTTGCAATGCCCACAAAACGTAAAGTTATGCAATGTAGTGGAATGCGTGAACGAAAACTCCACGCGATGCGCTTACGGCGGTCAATTGGAAGGTTACGGAAACACTGCAGTCCCTGGTGGATCGGGCGAAGTAGTCTGCCTCAACCCCGCTGGCTGTGAATTTTGTGTCGATGGTCCCGATGTAGTCTGCTGTAAGTCGTAATTAATAACTTTCAGTGAAGTGGTGTTTTGTGTAATTTCATATTGTCCTCTAGTTAGATCTTCAGAGCGCTCTATTTGTTATCACATAATATATCTTGACTATGGCTTTACTCATTAACCTCAATTTTGATTTATTCACCCTATCGGGACCATACAGCGAGGATCACTGGACAGATTCTAGCGTCTTCGCCAGTTGGAGGAGCCCAGCCTGTAGCAGGAAGTGTAGCAGGTAGTGTTTCGCCAGTTGGCGGAGCCCAGCCTGTAGCAGGAAGCCAAGTGCGTCTAACACAGATAGCAGATATTGGTGGCGCAACCGGTCGCCGCCGTGCTGCTGGCGATACTATCGTAATAAGTACCAATGATGAGGGTATATACGATACCCCCGTCGCACCTGGAACGTGGGAGATTTGCATAGTGTCATTACGATTCATGGGTTCAAATGGTATTATATTCGACATCGCCCTGCCCAACGGATGTGAATCAATCATCGCATTCCCTGCTACCACAGCCATCCCAGCCACTATTTTTGCCCTCCCGGAAGGTTCCGCAGTTGCCATCGCCGAGTTGGCTGACGGCACAGCTGTTCAGGGATTGACCGTCGAATACACCCCAACTGGCGAATTCAGTCTGTTTGCACAAACTGAATCCACCGGCGAGGCATTCTTTTTCGACCTAGAAGATGGAGTAGAGTACACTTTCACTGCCCCTGCGACGTTCGCGGTAGGAAATGTAACATACACGCTGACTTCCGCAAGACTGCAGTTTGGCACAGTTGGAGAAACAGCACCTCCCAAGTTTATCTATGCACCTCCAGGAGAAGTATTTGGTACGATTACTCAAACTGGATCTGGAGCTAAGTTGGCGGGTGTGGTAGTTACAATTTCGGCCAATGGAAATGACTTCCAAGTAGTCACAGATGCTGCGGGTAAGTACTCTTTCATGAATATCATGGATCTACCAACAGATGTGACAATTGAGGCACCTGCCACAACTCGAAGCCAGAGCGGTGCTACTATTAATTTGCAGACTCAAGGTAGAGCCAATCCATACGTTATCGAGCTGGAAAGTGCTCTAGAGATTAACTTTAGCTACGGTAACTTTGCCAGTACTTCACCTTCACCTACACCTCAACCCAGTTTCGCCCCCTAGAGAGGTCTCAGTAGCATTTCAAGTGATGTCCCTCAGTAGTAGCTTGACTGCTAATGGCAGACAGCTAGATCTCGTCCGTACAATAAAATTCTGTCACAACGAGGTCGTACATCGAATATATTCAATACTTCGGGAGAGTTTGATAAAGTTATATATTAATATATTTATTTATTTATACATACACTATCCATATATATATTTTAAATATACTTATATATATATATATATATATGAAATAGATATAATATATAAATTAATTATATATAATATACATGTACACATCATTCACACAAACATATACACACACACAATATTAAAGGCCGAATTTTAGATATTTTTTCTCCATGAAAGTGGTGTAAGAAATACTGACACAAACGCAGCGCAATAAAAGCTGTACGGCTATCACCATAGGCCTGGATTGCTGAAAGCAGTGAACTAGTAGTACACGACACGAAGGTTGGTGACAGTTTCAATGCGATCGCGTTCTATTGTCCTGGTCGGTTATTGTTTAGTAAGCATTGATTTAAAGTCAGCGTTACACAGTGTTCCAGCAGATGCGCGTGTCGGTACTTTGTCATCTTCTGCTGCTTTCGGGCTCGAAGAGGCATTTGGATTCGCCGACTTTGCGGTACGAAATGAATATAAAACGATTGGGGAAATCAATAAAATACCCAGGTTACTCATGCAACATGTAGTCGTAGCAAAATTAGACACAATCAAGATCGAGTCTCCAGCAGTTTATAAACGATACAAGTATGCCGGTCAGGTGCACTCACCATACATATATTTTTCCCACTAAAGAAAATGACCTGTCTGCACTATCACGCCAGCAGAACAGCTGATACCCAAGCAGTGAAATAGCTGTGGGCATAGAATTGAAGCATGCAGGTCTTTATATATATATTCGTATATACAAATATACATATATATATATGCACACAAACACACACAAACACACAGACACAGACACATATATATGTATACATGACACAAACACGCGTACACACTATATATATATATATATTATATATGTATATATACATACATATATATATATATACAAATATACATATATTATATTCAAATTCGTATTCATTTGTAAAATGTTGACGGTAACGTACTGCCATAACTACAACTATTTTTTCTTGCTAGTATACATAGGCGAGCAACGTAGCATGCACATCAAAATCATGGACATATGCGTAGATATCAATAAGAGATACTTATCAGAACACTTTGTTTTTGATGGATGTTCAAATGCGTGCGACGAAGAAAGTACAAGAAATATACATGTTGAAAGCATTCAACACCGTTTACCCACTACATCTATATGTGATTGATGTATGAAAAACTAAAAGTGAATGCCAAACTCAAAATTGCAGTTAGCATATAATGCTCTCTTCAGAATAGTTCGACACTCGTTACGTTTTATATGAGCGTTGCACAAATCCACACACAGCATATACGGACCGAAATTAGTATATACGTAGTACAAATGTCCAACACGCGTGCACGTTTTGTATGATTCGTGGGCCACTTCACTCACCTTGGCACTCACAGGTCTTATCCTGGGGGCAGGCGTTTTGCCAATCCGTTTCACCATCCTAGGAACAAGCCGCTTAGCAGATTTGACAGGCGCGGCGATACCATCCATCGCGATAGCACTACTCGACCTACCGGCCACAGGTTTATTCGCATCCTTCTCTTTCTTGGCCCCAGACTGATAGCGAGCGTAGTTGATAGATAAGTAAACTGCTTTGGATGCAAAGGGGTATCGACGCGAGGCTCCGAGAAAGATCTCTCTTAGAACTGCATGTGTGGCGTCTCTGCGGATGCCCAGCCAAAATCGGGTACTAAGGTGTGATGAGGATCGAATATCTCCTAACGATAATCATTTTAAGCAGATTAGTAGGCTCTGCTGACGAATATATGTCCATGGTACATACTTGAATAATATCATATGGAACAATTCGATGACATGCTTATAACGTGTGTGAAGTTCAACGATACGCGTAAGAAAATACAAATCGCTTAGTCAAAGTCCGAAGTCAAAAAAGCACAAAAGAAGATCGTAAGTATCAAATGATACTCAAGGTACAGTAGTACAGTACACGACCGCACTAACTCATGCTTGTCTTCATCATATATATACACAGACACACACAATATATATATATAAACATATATACATACATACATACATACAAATATATATACATACATACATACATATAAATATATATACATACATACATACATATAAAATATATACCCACCCGCCCACTCACCCACATATACACATACGCACACACAAATACATATATACACAAATATATATATATATATATATATATACGCACAAACACACTCACAAACACATATCTATATATATAATAGTTATATATATATATACATATTGCAATAAATTTATCATAGTCACATGTAACATATCCGTCAAACATAACTTTAGACCACAAGTCCACTACTGGCATACCTTGTCAGACGACAACGCGACGTACAACGGGCTGTTTCCGGTGTCGGTATTATGTAGCGCTTCCAAGGCACGTTTCGCCTCATCCTGGACAACAGCAAAGGGTGTGTAGCAAACTATGAGTCGCACACGCTAGGGATTGAGTTGCCATCAGACAAGGGTAAAGAACTTACCGAAGAGAGAGGAATGGATCAGCCAACTGCTGAAGAGAGTTCATGAGAACACGCAGCAAATGTGGTGTACCTACGGCGCATGAGCACGTCTTATATGGCCACAGGCCACTAGATTCAGCCCATAAATGCGCATGAACCACGCACCCACGTGTGCACTAGCGGCAGCCAATGAGCACTCGAGAGTACTTAGTAGCTATGCTAGGAAGCATTGCGAATATATCTGACTTGTGCCAGGCATACATAGCTTAAACAGAAAAAAAGCCAGCTTGTAGTCGTCCTTGTAGTTATCTACAACCCACCGGACATGGCTTAGAGCGTAGTTGAATAGTCTACAAACACTGGGGCCCGGGACGACCGCATGCTTGTATGCAAGACAACTAGAGAGTACGTATGCGCAAAATCCACGAACACGTGGTCTATGCTCTCGGACGGCACGCACGAGCGCGCGATCACATAGGGTACGCACCATAACCCACTCACACTTGATACGTACGTTCAAGAAAATGTCAGCGTCGTATTGTCAAGCAGAAAGTATAGCTACGGGTCTGAGCGACATGATGGGTACTTGGCAGAGCGGTAGTACCGGAACCCAAGCAAAAGATATGTACCACATTGCCTTACACACGGCACCGATGATAGGTGGTTGAATGTGGCGCAAATGAACCACCGATGTGGTTATGCCCGTGATAGGCCAATCCAATCACGAGGATAAAGCATTTAACTGGCTTAAAAATAGCACAGCGTCAACGAGAAACCAATGACACGCAAATAGCCTATCTGTGCGTGAATGTACATATTCCGTAGGCTGTGTTGGATGTGCACGACATGGTTTGCCGAGTGTGCAGGTGGCCTGACTGCATACTATAGCACACACCTCAGTCTTGAATTCAACGAAAGCGAATCCCTTAAACTTCCCATCGTGACCCTTTCCCAAGCGGCAGGATATAATCTCACCATACTGTGTGGTGGGAGTAAACAAGTGGGATAGTTGGATAGTTGGATACTTATATAGTCGGATATTTGGATAGTTGGATACTTATATAGTTAGATAATTGGATAGTTGGATACTTATATAGTCGGATATTTGGATAGTTGGATACTTATATAGTTAGATAATTGGATAATTGGATAGTTGGATACTTATATAGTCGGATAGTTGGATACTTATATAGTTGGATACTTATATAGTTGGATAGTTGTATAGTTGGATACTTATGTAGTTGGATAGTTGGATACTTATATAGTTGGATAATTGTATAGTTGGATACTTATATAGTCGGATAGTTGGACACTTATATAGTTGGATAGTTGGATACTTATATAGCTGGATAGTTGGATACTTATATAGTCGGATAGTTGGATAATTGTATAGTTGTATATTTATATAGTTGGATAATTATATAGTTGGATACTTATATAGTTGGATAATTGGATAGTGGATACTTATATAGTTGTATAGTTGGATACTTATATAGTTGGATAGTTAGTTACTTATATAGTTGGATAGTTGGATAGTTGTATAATTGGATAGTTGTATACTTATATAGTCGGATAGTTGGATACTTATATAGTTGGATAGTTGGATAGTTAGTTACTTATATAGTTGGATAGTTGGATAGTTGGATAGGTAGTTACTTATATAGTTGGATAATTGTATAGTTGTATAGTTGGTTACTTATATAGTTGTATAGTTGGATACTTATATAGTTGGATAGTTGGATAGTTGGATACTTATATAGTTGGATAGTAGGATAGTAAGTTACTTATATAGTTGGATAAATGAAAAGTTGGATACTTATATAGTTGGATAGTTAGTTACTTATATAGTTGGATAGTTGGATACTTATATAGTTGTATAGTTAGTTACTTATATAGTTGGATAGTTGTATAGTTAGTTACTTATATAGTTGGATAATTGAAAAGTTGGGTACTTATATAGTTGGATAGTTGTATAGTTGGATACTTATATAGTTGGATAGTAGGATAGTTAGTTACCTATATAGTTGGATAGTTGGATACTTATATAGTTGGATAGTTGGATACTTATATAGTTGGATAGTTGGATAGTTAGTTACTTATATAGTTGGATAATTGAAAAGTTGGATACTTATATAGTTGTATAGTTCGTTACTTATATAGTTGGATAGTTGGTTAGGTTTCTCTTGCTAGTCACTGCTCTGAGGCTGAGGAGACCTCACAGCAGGGAGCTAGCCGAACGCTGGTGAAAGAGAAACCGCACACAGTCTATAGAGCGCACCAAAGCACACAATGGCACAGCTCTCATACCCACAGATATACGCGGTACGAGCCACATGTGTGCAGACGCAGATGACACCAACGACAGGTAGCAGCAGTGCACACTGCCACACAAACACGAAGTGTAGGTGCCCACTCACGAGCAGGGATTGCCACTCCTGCGAGGGCTACTATGTGAATGGTTCATGCACCTCCCATGTGCTGCTAAGGAAGAAACGCTTCCTGTCACAGCCTTTGGTGTCATCCCGGGAGACTATACACCGAGGGAACAGAACACGTACACATGCGCGTGAATAACACTTGGTGAGCTATCTCTACACACGAGCAACGAACACACAGCCAACTAATCCATGAATGGCATCCATCTCAAGTGAGGAGACGCCACTCCTGGACGCCAACGACACACACCCCGTAAATCACAATACCGTTCTGGTGGTAGTAGTACTCACACAATCTCAACATGCCCCGCAGCTACATGAACAAATGGTACCGATAACCCAACCAAGAGGACAGAAGGTGGATAGTTGGGTTAATTGTATATAGGATAGTTGGTTAAGCCTTAAAAGCACAACCTACACCGCCATCTACGGTCAAACCAGCAGAGGCGCGTGGCATCCGATTTCATCCGCACAGGGCCTATGCACACACACTACACTACGTTGTACCCATCCTATACACCCGCAGCCAGCCAGCCAGCCAGCCATACACCACCTGCGTTGACATACACACACTCACCTTCGCAAACATCGCACTGACACTCTTGATGGTGGAGTGAGGGGGCAGGCTCTTGCAGAACAACGTCATTGCCGCCCGTGGCCCATCCCCTACGTGCCCGCTGGGGCCGTGCACGTGCGCCAGATTGGCATCTACAGTAGGTAGATACTTGGGCGCGTTCATGACACTTACAAACACGGTGCGGTCGTGCAGCTTCTGTGTGCGATCGAGCAGCAGTGCTTGTTCGGCATCGGCCGTGTGCTTGAAGTCGAGGTAAGCATAGCCTTTGCTGGCGCCGGTGGCCTTGTCTTTGACTATGCGCACCTGCTTGATCTTGCTCGAGCCTGTATCCATACCGACAGGTTCCGTGAATACGAAGAGAAATAAAAAATAAAATAAGAGAGAGAGAGAGAGAGAGAGAGAGAGAGAGAGAGAGAGACGAGACGAGGAGGAGGAGGAGGA
>NW_014040535.1:220978-227865 GCF_001186125.1 Sphaeroforma arctica JP610
GAGAGAGAGAGAGAGCGAGACAGGAGGAGGAGGAGGAGGGGGGGGGGGGTTGAGTGCATGAAAAGCGTAAGATGTGAGATCTGAGCCACCCGTACCACACTCCAATCCTCTGACACATTGCTGGGTAGTTCCCCGAATAGGGTCTGGCTGCGCAATGAAAAATCAGTACCAAATACCACGTATTCGATTTTGATACACATTCGGTGATGGCGACTGTACTAAACCCTCACCCAAACCACACACGCGTACAAAGACACTTGTGGTTTTAGTGTCCTATTCCCGGCTGCTCGTAAAACTACTGCGCCAGTAAATATCAATCAAGTCACTACCACATGAGTGATAGGGAGCAAACCCCCGACACTGGCCCGAGTCCAGACATCGTTGCATATGTATAAAGTACCGGCAGCGTCAACCACACACCTGAAGCGTCCGCATCAGGATCAAAGAGAGATGTGATCTCCTGCTCCGCTGTTTGATATGACAGGTTGCTCAGGAATACCGTGGTACCAACACGCGCCGCTGGCTTCTCAGAGCTGTGGGTGGTCGATGAATGTGTAACAGCCAAACGCGGTAGGAGCAAGGGTTAGACATCCTATTGAAAACACTAATTGAACGCCCAAGCCAAAACCCCTAGCCTTAAAAACCTAAAAACTCCCCTGCTGATTCAGCTAGTAACAAAGCGACAATCTGGGTACTGTCGTGTCATGTCAAGTTTGACACCGTTACCTGGCAACAGCTTCTTCCGTATCCGTTTTTTGACGCTTTAGATCTGTCACCGCTTCCGAGGTCCCGTCTAATGTGTGTTTCTGTCCTTTTGCCCCCACGACGTGCTCTGAGCAAGTCAATAGAACATTGTACAAGTGACGGTAAGAAGGTACACCCAAGCACGAGATAGCTGTACACAGAGTTGCTGTTGGATGTGAATGTAGAGTCAAAATGCCCATCAGAGTTGATTGTGGCCACAGTCCCACAGGTCAAAGCAGAACGAGAACAGAGAAACACCGGCAAACCACACCACCTGGTCCACAAGAACAGCTAACACTTAAGACGAGTTCACGGTCTCAGCAGCAAGTGATATCTCCAGCACAAGCACGTGCACTGTAGGATGTATCATATTCATATCCGCATACCCTCCGTGGCTGCAAACACATCCTCGTGCGTGTAGGCAGGCTTGGCTTCCTTTGTCTGCTGCTCGTCAGCGAGCTTAGATGCCGTAGCGCGCTGGGCAATCTCGGCCTTCTCTTTCTGCTGCTGTGCTTTGACCCGCTCTTTCTCGTCATGCTGGTGCGTGTTAGTTCAACGTGTACCCAATTAGCTAGTGAAGTAAGGCCGTGATACATAATGATCATGTAAGCTATTGCATGCATCGGCACCTCCAGCAGCGAGACTTACGACAAACTAGATATAAAAGATGATTTCCATGTTAATTTAAAGCGCACCGGCAGCAAGTCTGTTCTCGAGGCTCCTACCCGTACAAAAGCACTACATATGTACATTGCACCCATGAAACATCAGTCGGCTAACGCGCGAAAAAACCTTTTCTTGTCTGATACGAGCCATCTCCATCGCCTTCTCCGTGCGCGCACAGGCCGAGTCGTACGTCTCGAGTGTCCCGTTCTCGCGCTCAAACTGCACCCAGGTTTGACACACGGCGTAGTCGCCAGCGGTTTTTTCTGTAGCCGTTTGATAGATCTTCCTGACCTTGGCCACACACGCAGGGAACACGGTCTCATTCATCTCAAACCTGCGGGATTAACCATGTCACATAGCGTTATATACTCACAACGGCGTCTGTTCAACCAAACGAAACGGGTGGGATGTGAACTATCTGTGCAAACGGCCATTCGAGTCATGTGGGATGGAAGTATGTATAATGTGCAGTATCCATCGCTTTCGAACAATCGGACTACGAAAACCGTCACCTAGACATTGCTACAGTAGAAGTGCCTACTGACCGCGAAGCCATACAACCATGGCAGCATCTCGAAGAGCTCATGTTTAGCTAGGTGCACACGCCACTCCCCCCTTGTCCGATCACACACTCGCCTACTTTGCAGACCAATGGATGTTTATTTATGGGCAGTATGGCAAGGCAAGGCAAGGCAGGACAAGACAAACCCCAATTTAACCAGCGATAAAGTCAACTGTCCCACATGAACACAGAGTATATACTCGAGGTAGGGGAGAACAGGGAACAGTACTGTACTGTAAGATGAATGGCGAATCGTCGAATTACTAGATAGAAGATGAATCGTCAAATAAATAGACGAATGGTGGTATACAGAACGGGGTTAGTTGGACTGCGAGACACAATCGACTTCTTAAGGAAGTGCTGTTGCTTGTTTTTCACTCATGAATAACATCACAGACACACGGCCCACAACCGCCTACCGTGCATACTCCAGCCACACACTGGCGTTCTTGGGATAGTCCTTTGCTGCCGCCTCCAACACTGCCCGCGCGTGCGCCACACTTTGCACTCCGTTCAGCTCCACCCGTGCCCAGCCCAACGGGATCTGTGCGTAGGGGTCACCGACGGCCTTACCAAAGTGCACGGTGATGTAGTCTGAAGCCTTCTGGAATGTCTCTCGTAGCGAGTAGACGGTGTCTTCTCGCAGTCTCTCGCGTGCGCCTGGAGGACGATTGCACGACGAGTGAAGCGGTCAGTAAGCGCGTGTTGTAAACGCCACACAGTAACAATGAGAGGTTCGTAGGCAGGTTCGTATTGAGGTTGTTGAGGGACATCCACCCCTTGATGCAAGGCTGTGTGTATGGGTTCTTTACTTTCAGATCGTAATCATAGTATGTGTCTGCGTTAAATATAGGAAGTACATATCCATGTGACATGTAAACGCCGCAGCATTCGGCAGCTTCGTTCGATACCACACGCACAGAAACGAGCGCACACATGACGAAACGCGTACCAATCCGATGATAACAACACACAATAGTCGTTGTGCAATAGACAACAATGTTCCGCATTGGGCAAGCAGACTACGAAAGCAGTCTACATTTACAAACCAATACCAATACCCATATCAATACCAAAGCCAAAGCCAAAGCCAAAACCAAAACCAATGTATGCTTACGAATAGTGGGATTTCTAAAGTAATACATGTTTGCCCACAAAGATACATGGAACACACACTGCACAGATCACACTCTCATTAGAACAAGTTGGTCCCATCTCGAGCCAACGAAATCCACGTCATACCCTGCTCTGACCGTCGATCACACTACGCTATAAATGCTACAAAGACAATATAGCAGCCCAACCCCACATTTACAAACCAATACCAATACCCATATCAATACCAAAGCCAAAGCCAAAGCCAAAACCAATACCAATACCAATGTATGCTTACGAATAGTGGGATTTCTAAAGTAATACATGTTTGCTCACAAAGATACATGGAACACACACTGCACAGACCACACTCTCATAAGAACAAGTTGGTCCCATCTCGAGCCAACGAAATCCACGTCATACCCTGCTCTGACCGTCGATCACACTACGCTATAAATGCTACAAAGACAATATAGCAGCCCAACCCCACCTCAGCACATCACCCCGTCAAGAGATCCAGAGATCAAGAGATCAAGACATCACAACACTCAAAACGTACTGTCGTCTTGTGCTGCGTCGCACTCTGCATGCAGCTCAGCCCATGCGATCCGTCTCCGCTGGTAGTCGATAAAGGCCAGCCACAACTGCACATACTCCTCTGGCGTGGGGAACCCAGACAACAAGGCCGCTTGGAAGACCCCCTCAATCTCGTGAAATGCCAGGTTTTTCCTTTCTAGAGCACGCATCCGCCGTTGCCATAGAAACGAGCTCCAGGCGCAGTTGCGTGTCGAACGCTCACATAGATCCAACAGCACGGTAGAGGTAGGTAGCTTTCTCTCCACGTAGGCCGTATAGGCCAACCATAGTTCTATATTTAGCGGATTTGCGGCTATCGCGCGTTCATTGACACATATAACCCTAGCAGGGTCGTCGCCGTAGGCAATTTCGTGCTGGATCTGTCACATGAAGGGTTGTGTGTGCCTGAGGTCAAAACATGCGACGCACATGACCGCAGCCCACTATACTCAAACGCCCCTCGTAACCTAGACAACCTGCATACTCAGAAAAAAACCAACCTATCAGACGCCCCCCCCCCACCCTCTCTTCCACGCCAAGGACTATCACAGACACCCACACATACCATTCGCTGGTAGACTGCCACACTGCTCTCCCCCGTACTCGCCCCCACTGGCTCGGCTGCCTTGTCCTGAGTGGCCTCCTTGGGCTTAGCCTCGTGCTGTAAGGCTGCCTCCAAGCAGCCCTCGAGTGCGTCTAAAGGTTCCCTCAGCGTCAGTGCGCGTGTGTAGGCCTCGGCAGTGGTGTTTACATCGGCGGTCCTGTCGTTGTCGTCGCACCACTCTTGCTGCATGTCGCGCAAGGCTTCCATACCCTGCAATACACGGCCAATGGGTGATTGAAAGACAGTTAGCATGCAGTGATAAAGTGTGCTATTTAAGTGATACAAAGGGTGCCGTAGCGGAAGAACGCACTTCGATGAAGCCGACTCATGTCTACTGCCAAACAAAGTGTCAACAATATCTATGAAAACTCAGCATCCGCTCTTAGTTCTGGAAGAGATAGTCGCGCATGCCTGTCATGGCACATGGATACTTTCACGCTGCACAAAGTACATACGAAACACATAAACACGCTGAAAAACTACATTACCATACAGGTGAAAGTAGTGCCTTCGCTCGGAAAATTAACCGCATGCGAAACGCGCATATGCCGAGTAGTGCATATACTAGTATAGACATGACAGTCTACCTGCATCGGATATGCGTATATGATCTAGGAGAAGTGTTGCATGCACATGACTACCACATATATATGCTAGCACGGCAGTCTAATTGTACCATGCGTATGTGATCTTGGAGAAGTGTTGCATGCTCATGATTACCACACAAATATCAAATCGAACCCAAGAATACCCGTTGCACTGAACGCGAGTGCCACAAGCCATACACTCACACCAAGACCGTATAGTACATTCGTCAACGTGTGAACTCTCACACACCCACGTACCTGCAGAGGAATCGCCAGAGCACGCTTGTACACATCAGCAACCCGATTCTGCTGCTCAACCACTACACGCTGGCCTCCGCTGGGTGCGTTAGATATACCCTCCCCCTCATTCATGCCGCCTTCTAACTCTTCCACCATATCACATACAGCCGTCTCGAACTCAACGTAGGATGTCCACAGGTGTATACCTTGACTCACATGGAGCCCACCATGCGCCAGTGCCAGCTCATACGCCTCTCTGGCCGCCGCCACTGCCCCAATATTAGCAGCGTTGTGAGCGTCCTGTGCATGCAACGAAGGGACGCCATGTGAGCACACCGAATGGCATCGCGCCAACAAGCGTGCTTGAGGTCCCGCCTGACACGTGTGAGGTCGGGGAGGTTTGGGTACCAGAATTGGTATTCACACCAATGCAGCCCCATCGGCCAGATAAACCTCAAACGATATTCCTCCAGCAAATAGGACTAGCGGTGCTGTAAAGAAATATTACCTAAAAAGAAAGAGGAATAGCACCGTTTTCAAGAAAGAATTACTTTCCTGCACAACCTACCGAATAAATGCGAACATACGTTTGCGATACGGACAATGTATAGTATTAAACGTCCATACGACAGCGTGTGGATTCGAGTCTAAAGTAAAGAAGCCTTGAGCATAAGAAACGCTGAGAGCAGTCTCGGGATTGCTTACTCACCTCTTCATTTCCTGTTGACGTGCAGGTCATGTTCACCTTGGAAGCCATGTACTTGCAATACTTCAGCAGCAGCTTGACGCTGAGATAGTCCTTGAACGCACATCGGTACAACCCAGCGATCTTGTCCGTCCGCTGTTCACCAGGTTGCTATGTTACGCGAGAAGGGCGTACATACTTAGTAAAATACATACTTAGTTATTCGTTTTACTAGGCAGTCGCCGACCGTTTCAGATGACTTATGCAACCTAAGAGATTGCCTCAAGACCTGTGTGTCCATACTGTTCGATTACTGATACGGACTAGCGCGTACTTGTGGAGAAGTTCAAATATGAATATGGAAGAAAGTGAGCACCTCCATTTTTACTTATAGCACATTAAATATCGCTTGGAGCGAAACGTAACAGGTGCCTAGTCCCTGACTTTGTACAATTCGGAGTGTGTAATGCTGCTGCCCAAATCACTACGCTTGTGTGCCCTTTCTACCATAATTTCAAAAATGATATACAACGGTAAGCGAATATGTGATAGAAGGATTAAAAAAAGCAAACAAACTGAACTATGTATCAGGCGGGCGTGTAGGTAGGTACTAGTGCCTCTATGGCACACAGAGCTGGGTTGCAGTCACGGAACAAACAAAGCACACTTCCAAAAAGCTATAAGGAGCTGCCAGTGTTGTGATCGCAAAAAGTAAAACAGATTGTGGCCTACTACACGGGCAAAATAACTATACATACATACATAAACATACACACACACACACACACACAAACGCACACACATGCGCACACACTGCATATATATATATATACATATACACACACACACACATATATATATATATACATATGTATATATATGTATACATAAATACATACATACATGCATACATACGTGCGTAGTACGTACGTACATACGTACATATATACATACATACATCCATACATATATACATACATACATATATAAATACATACATACATACGTAGATACACACATACATAAATACATACATACATACATATACACACACACACATACATACACACACACACACACACACACACATATATATATAACACCTTCACACACACACAACACACACAC
>NW_014040535.1:228008-229607 GCF_001186125.1 Sphaeroforma arctica JP610
CACACACACACACATATATATAAATGTAACATTCCTTCACACACACACACACATTTATATATATATAATATATGTAACACACCTTCACACACACACACACACACAACAAACACACACACACACACTCATATATATATATACATACATACACACACACACACACACACACACATATATATATATATGTATAATATATATAAATATGTATATAAAATGAACACACATATTACACGATCACGGACACGAACTAACCGATTTACTGGCTCGTTGCGCTACTTCAGTGTCGCTAATCCACTCCTCCCAAAGCGTCCCTGAGAGAGGATAGACACTACGAAGGTGCTGACGGGCATGTTCTAGCGCGTCTTGCCCCCCTACACCTCCACCCCTATCTTCATGCTCCTTTAGCGCATGTATATATGATATGTGTGCACTGTAGTCGTACGGATTGGCTTTGAGCTGTATGCCGAGCGCTCGAATGACCTTCACAGCCGCCGCCGCCAACTGAGCCATTATGTGTACACTTTTATATATATCTGTATATATATATATATCTCTATATATATATATGTATGTCTTACAGAACCAAAGTCGTAATTGAACACATTTGGATCCTAGGCACCTTACACGCAATCACAGGAGAGATATAAATATAGGATATTCAATAGTCTTAACGTTAAATATAGATAAATAATAGATATTTAAATACTCGCGTGTCATAGCCTCCTAGTGTTTTGTATGTACAAGCATAGCCTTCTTAGAAAAGGCTACGTCGAGGGATATCGGGGGGTATTTACTGTTTGTGGGGCTCTGAGAAATTTAATTTCCGTCAGGATTTCCCACAATTATCAAGCCTTCATAAATCACTCTACTATCAAATCAGCTATGTACCAAACCTTTTTTTTGTTTCAAATAGGGATTTTGAAAACGTTATCGAAAACGTTAGATACGTTTATCAGTATAGAACAGTTTATGGTCTACTGGCTCCGCGGCAATTGCGGGATAATATCATAATTTGATTGAACATGGAAAAGATAAATATGGATTATGATACGCTGTTGTTATACAAAATGTAGTATTACTGGTCTATTCTAAATATAAAGGTATAGTTTTCCGCCTCCAAATTAAGAATCAAGTAAAATTGGCGCGTTTATTGAGTGTTGTCACATACATAAGATCTAAAACTTGCCGCCAGGCAGCCAGTGGCGCTCGGCAGCAGGTGTCCCCACACATAAAAATGGTCAAAACAACTATTATAAATGCTACATACGCTGCAGAAGTCTTCTGGTATAAGCTTTCATCGGGCGCAACGAAAGCAGCGCAGCAGCGCGAAAAGAGAGCAAGAGCGCGACTGACTGCTCTATTTACAGATGGTTAACAGACGGATACAGGGGTCTCCCATAGCTGCTACTATCTTCCCCGATACTGGCACACAACTGACAATAGTTGTAGATAATAGACCAGATATTCACCACGTGAGACGGGAATTGAGAGAATAAAGAGAATATCCATTTCTGAATCTACTGAGTCAATAAAATAGTTGAATTGATGCAGTATGCAATATATTTGGTTACAAGTGTATAGCGTATTGATTTTCATTAA
>NW_014040534.1:2971-17734 GCF_001186125.1 Sphaeroforma arctica JP610
TGTAGTGTGTGTGTGTGTGTGTGTGTGTGTGTGTGTGTGTGTGTGTGTGTGTGTGTANACTAATATATATATATATATATATATATATATATATATATATAATATATGCATATATAGATATATATATATAATAAAATATATGTACATATATATATATATATATATCCGAAAAATATTTATCATTCTGTAATATCATGATTACGAGGAAATAATTGCAGTAAACTTTGCCTTTATTATCATAAACTGGTCTGCCTTCACTGATCACTTTTATACTCAAATACAGCCAAAGCTCATATACCATATTTTATTGCCGGTTTATATTTCATTTAAATTATGTATCGGAAGTGCTATATTTACCTTGTAAAATATCTTCTAATAAACATTTTACTAACCCCTAGACTCGAAACCATAAAACTCTTTTAAAAAACGGTGTGTCAATGATAGGGAAAGCATCAACTTTAAAATGTGCGGCTCTGTCCACCCAATTTGCCGACTAATAAACGAATAATCGGATTGTTAGCCGAGCAGAGCGTTTACCCTTGCCTTGTGTATGATCTGGTTCCTGTCCAACTTACAATAATACTAGTTCAACTTTGCATGTGTATGCCTTTGTGATGCCTATGTGAACTGAAGATATCGTTTCCAATCTAGTGTATTTGTTTTAAAAGGGAAATGGTTTTCCATTACAGTTTAGACCCATCTTATGAGCATGAGCACTTTCACTCTTCCTCGAGGTACAGCTCGGAGAGTAGAACCAATAGTGCTCATGATACACGAGTGTACTGATATTGTAAGCATGAAATGGCATAGCTGTGTGTACATTCAAAACTATATATTAGGATTGTTAGGTCACCCAGAGACGCGTTGTGAAGACGGTGGTGCTAAAATTGTGGCTTCTATACTGTGGATGATTGATAAATTTTGTTTTACAGTACCACGTAGTTTATCAGCTTATAATCAACTAAATCATCAGTGATTGCGATTTCTTTCAATCTAGTAAATAGAAACAAATATGATAACTTCGGTTCTCAATTGAGAGAACAAAACTACTGATCTCACCACTGTGAACACAAATTATGTAACTCTTTTTCTGACGATAACGCTTTGAACTTCAACACTGACTAGAATTCTTCCTAAACATACTACATATTTACATGACAGACTACCAAATATGTTGTGTCGTATATATATTGCAAGCATACTTGTGTGCTCTATAATTTTTGTATGGGCATTGGCTTAACTTAACTCTTTACAGTGATTAATAAGCAGATCAGAAGATAACAGTACAAACTTATATGTTGATCTGTTGTAAACTAGACCTGTTTTTAAACACTAGACTACGAAGAAAACCCCCTATAAGAAATATAGCATGGACCTCGTGAATTGAAGATATCTTTCATTTGACCCCACTGCCCAACGCGGATATGTACCAAATTTCATCCGAATATGTTATAGTGCGGTTTTTTAAGTTATGTATATCTATAAATATATGGTGTCAACACAGTCGGCGTACTAGTTGTGATGATTTACGAGATATCTCAGTCTAGTCCTAAATAGGAACAAATGACATGAATTCATATTATTCAGAAATATCCCTTCAGGTGGACCACAACAATCTGACCACATCATAAACAGCATGTAACTCGTTAAAACACGATAACTCTTTGATTATCAATATAGTTCTCAATTATGGTCTGCACAACAACCTAAAAAAAAATACAAATTACGTCCTGTCTATGATGCATTTCTGTATAGTTCTGTATACCGGCTTACATTCGCAGTTCTGTGCTTCAATGTAGTAGTGTGTTTTTGGACTGGTGTTGCACTTGAAATACAAATCAGATGTCTGCTCACCTTCTATTTGTAGAACCATTCTCGTTTATCAGTGTTTGTCTCTTGTTCCCACTCTAGTCGTCTGTATCAATTAACAACATGTACTGGTTGTTGTGAGACTTCTTCAACGATTTTTTTTCATGGATCTTCCTACTTGTATCTGTGATATGTGTATAGCCTGTGTATGCTTACTTGCCTCTCTATTTCTTTATGAGGTATCTGCTGTGCAGATTATGCCCTGATGATAATTGCTTGAAGGTGGTTCGGTACTCCCTGTGGGAATTTATTTGTATATAATTGTGTTATCAATTTTATTTGTCTTCGTTTTGCTCATCTATCTTTGTGTGATATGTACTCGGTGGGTTGAAAGTGTCCCTTCTTGAATAGATCGATTACCATGTATTTACTTCGCCCCTATTTATTGTCGACTGTGATCTATATTTTTACCGCGTGATATTCTACATTACTGTATTTCTATTGTCCTATTACCCTTTAATGTCCTATCACTCGTATCCTATTGAATATCTATGAGACTACTCTAAAGAGCGGGTGGGGTGTTTGATGTCACTTGTATTTTCTTTCTTATAGAGATGACTTGATATCACTTGTTGATAACTTACTTGATTGTGAACTTTCATGGGACCTTTCTAAAGAGTGTGGTGTTTGGTATCCCTTGTGTTCTATTTCGTATATAGATGGCTTGAGATTATCGGGGAATAAAATACTCCAATGTGATTATCCATGGAGCTTTTACCCACTTGTGACACTCTTAATATAGCATGTGCACTTGCCATTACAGTTCGCTTCATGGTGTCCCAGTAAGCCTACCTTATATCCAGATCCTAATGTTATTTTTGGGATGTCTGGGGTCGTCTGGTTTGCCGCGTGATAGTTGATACGTGCGGCCTAGACCTGGTTTGCAATTTTTTATTGATTAAATGCATCACTGTTGACACCTATACTCTGGTACTAGAGATAAAGTGATATATATGATATAGATTCTTCCTGAGCTAGGAATCACTGTTGGTGCCTTTCTTTTTGTTTTTGGGTTTCGTTCTCAGGGAGAAAACTTGTTTGTTTGTTTTTTGTCCCGAGTTCTATATTTGCCCTGTTTGTTGGAGGCTATCTTTTGCTTCTGTAGCTTATCTTCTCTTGTGCTTATAGTTTGTGAAAGTGACTTCGAATTTCTGACACTTTCACAGACTAGTTTTTGTAAGTAGTTATGAAGGTTACTTAGCATTGACTTGTGTTTACTATACTACCTTGTTGTTCTAGTCTATGTTATAGTGACTTGTCGTGGTAAGGATGTTACTAAAAATATAGAGTTCGAGGGTAACTCATAAGATACGACCAAAAGAAACAATAGACCACTTGTCAAGTTCAAATCTCTCAGCTAGGTAAAGTCCAGGTTTGAAAAAAAGCACACCGAGTCTTTATCTATGATTTGTTATTTTTTAAATTATACAGACATATAAAAGGTACTGAGCTGCTTGGAAAAATCCGGCTTATCCATTTTTAGTGGTCGTACATTTTGTTTGTGAATACACATGAAGTACACTTGCATGAGTGCTATAGAGTATATTAGGCTTACACAGTGGACGTCACTGGCTAAAGGCAAGAGGTATTCGTCGGTGGCATTTATATTCTCGAATTGTATAAAGAGGGTATGCAGGGTGTCCAACATGACAACAGAATTAGAAATTGGATTTGCGAAACATTGTTCTCGTATATTCCTGCAAAAGAGCATCACAGACCACGTGAGTTGCGAACCAGGCAGTGAGATATAAGCTTTAGAATATGAATTTTCGAAACACTATTATCGTATGTTCCTGCAAAAGAGTATCACAGACCACGTGAGTTGCGAACCAGGGAGTGAGATATAAACTCG
The DNA here is from genome assembly GCF_001186125.1 of Sphaeroforma arctica JP610. Classification (NCBI taxonomy): domain Eukaryota; class Ichthyosporea; order Ichthyophonida; genus Sphaeroforma; species Sphaeroforma arctica. Next base: position 6,693 of record NW_014040534.1, read on the forward strand.
AATGAAGCAGCATATGTCAATACCAATCAATAAAAGACAACATACCCTCCCTCAACTCATTTACTCGTAAAAAAATGGATACAGCCAAAGGCACTTTAATTTAAATAAATCAAATTTTGCAAGATAAAGTCAGTAAATGTACATTTTATAATGTACATTTAGCGACGTTGTTGAAACCTACATGTAGCGTGATGATTACGGATAGATGGTATTCATTCACGCTTCTCTCCGCAGAAGACACACGCCCATACTTTAGGCTCACAGCGTACGCATAGAGCAGGGTTTTAGCTAAACCCTAAAACACATACTATGGAAACTGGCACCGCATTTTATATGAACGAAGAGGTGTTCTTTATCTATCGTCGCGAATTAACTCGCCGTATGTTTTCCATCGCTGCATCACTCGCCCAGAGCTTCTCGCGCCAGTTCGACAATCTTAACTTCCCTTCAATCTTCCCAGAACCTCTCAACGAATACGAAGCCTGATATAATTTACCCAACTTGAAATAAACAATATCATCCCTAGACTCACATACAAATGAATGGACACCTCCGAATTGTGGCGAATAGGTAAGCTGAAAATGGTTTGGCATTTCGTCTCTGAATACCAGGATCACTGCAAAATTCAACGATGCAGGCATACGCTCATATAAGGGGATAAGATGCGGCCATGAAGTTTACAGTTTCAGGTAAAGCATTGTCTACATGTTTAATTATGAACTTTTTTTTCTATATTGGAATTTATTATTGTAACTTATATTCATACTATGCACATTATATTATACTAACTTAATTCTGGTATAAATACTATTCAAATGCACATGGTCACTGAAAGTATGATGGTCTCAGTCTTGAAGGTAAATCCTTACATATTGCCGCTCTTTTTTGGGTCATGATTCAACAGACAGCTTTGGCAGTGGCAAACTAAACTTCTCGCTACGAATTCGACGTTCAAGTAGCTATGTCCGACGGCAAGCCAGATATCGAGCACCACGAGATTTGCATTAGTAGGCTCTGTAGTTGTAACGTGTTAACAGGATATTTCAAACTACCTGTAGACCAATTAATTTTAAAAGTACTATGCGAAGCGAGCTGAGACAAAGATAACGTCGTAGAACAAAGTAGATTGATTCAAAATCGGGCAGCACTTCAAAACAACACAAACAATCCTACTAATCGCAAAGTTCGTTTTGGTGTTAGACGTCTCATCAATAATAATTGGACAATGATGGGCCTGTATGATCCACCTTCAGATAAATCCGCTATGATTGTTGGAAAAAGGAAGAGTACTACGGCCTATTCGAGGATTCAAGACACGCTCTGTAACACCACAGCCAAATGAAACTAAAATCTTTAATGTATCTCCCCTTACTTAATAGGAAAAATAGTATCAGTTAAGAAGAAACATCTTCTCACAGCTTTACAAAAGAAGTGTACTTCTATTTAGCGAATATCTCAAAGAGTTTAGCTCGACAATTGGCCCGTTAAATGTGAATCCTATTAGCAGCGGTCATCTTAGTTAATGGATCATGTTCAACAGTGAACTTACCATCCGCCTGTAACATTAGAGGAACATTATACCCGACATCAGAAGGTGGTGTATCTTGCATATGGAAGCCTTTAACACCTATCATGCCTGGACCCTTCGACTTCAATATTTATACAATTCGGATATTAAACGACCACTTATTATCCTGCCTATACTACTGACACAAGTTACAGCATGTTTGTGGTTTTTAAGCCACGCTCTGTAACACCACAACCAAATGAAGATTAAATCTCAAATGATTTAATAGGAGAAATGATATCAGTTAAGAAGAAACATATCTCACAGCTTGACAAAAAAAAGGTACTTCTTATTAACGAATGTCCCAAAAGGATTAGTTCGACAACTAGTACGTTTAATGTGAATCCTATCAGCAGCGGTCTTCGTAGTTAATAAATTTCAGTGAACTGGCCATCTGTCTATAATATTTGAGAATTATTATACTCACCACCAGGATGTAGCAGAACTTGCATATGGAAGCCTTTGTCACTCGTGATACCTGAACCCTTCCACTTCAACTGGTAGACAATTCAGATATTAAACGATCACTTACTTCTTACGTATACTACTGACACAAAGTGAATGTGACATTAATTCTGATATGCCGATTAAAGTTGAAAACCTGTTTGAAATATTGTGATATTTGTATGGATAAACAGATTACTTAAAGTTATTAAAAACCCTCCGTTGCATCCAAAATCAGTGCTGTCTTACAATCTTACTTATATTCTTGGAAGCATCGCAGTCGTAGCATAACAAACATTTTTTTATTGAAGCGTGCCCGCGGATCGTAAGTAGGACGCCTAAAAGACTCGTCAAGCATATCGTCCAGATCATGACGTATATTCGTTACAGTCTGTACGCACCCCAAACCAAACAATTAATGCAACGACTCGCATACCTTTACATACTGTAGCAAAACACATAGGTACTACATCTTCAAAGGATTTACTTTGTTGTCCAGGGTTGTGCATACCTAGCTCGTCATCCACCAAAATCACAAAATTGACATCTGGATTACAAGTTTAGAATTCAGTCCACAGAGGAGCTATTTTATGCGAACTAGTAATGTATTTATATGACAACCTAAGTATACTGTTCTGATGCACAAAATTGCATAAATTTCATACCCAGCCTACCCAGCGAAGCTCTCCTGGCAGAAAATATCACGTAGTTCACGACAATTAAAATTAAATATATGACCTGGGCGATTTAAGTTATTCTGAATACATCTTACGATATGAAAAACAGCGTGTGTACAAGTCTTTTTCGCACTAGACGACATACGTGCGGGTGTTTTGGAAATCTTCGATTTGCAAAGCCTTTACTCTCTGTTGACCGCCCAAGGCATCTGATCCAGCCTACCCAGCGAAGCTCCCCTGGGTTTTGGAAATCTTCGATTTGCAAAGCCTTTACTCTCTGTTGACCGCCCAAGGCATCTGATCCAGCCTACCCAGCGAAGCTCCCCTGGTAGAAAATATCGCGTAGTTCGGGATAGTTAAATATATGACCTGGGCGAATAAGTTATTCCGAATACGTTTTACGATATGAACTAAGAAAAGCAGCATGTAACTGGCGATGTACGTAGGTAGACGTTTTCGAGACAGCACTAGACGACGTCCGTATGGTTTGAGAAGTGTGTTTTGATGAAATTTCATTCGCAAAGCCTGTACTCTAAAACCCTAAAAAAAATGCTTGTGTAGATACCGGTGCATCTCCCAAATATCTTAACATATCTTCACCTGTCTGCTTCGCAACAGGGTTCAAAATCAATGTAAGCGACATCTTCTCCAACTCAGAAGGAGCACGAGGAATGTTTGAATATTGTTTGCGAACACGTCGGGGTTATTGTGGTTGGGACCATAGAGAAAGTTGTTTGTGAACTAATTTGATGGGCTTATATTCGCGTCGTCCACGTGCAACGCAAAAACAGCATCATGTTTGTAAACTCAACTAGAATATTTTTACTCATTACCATCATTGTATATATATATCAGATGGCTGCATGTTGTACCTACCACTAGTTCGGGAACAGCGTTTGCTGAACCTTTTCCTGCGAATATGCTATCCGCAGGCAACATATTGCTCTGCTGTTTTTATGTAAAGAATACGTGTTTGCCTGGTAAGAATAAGATGGATATATTCAAATACACGCACGCATTCTTCCATTTCACCCAGGGACACGTAATATAAAATGAAGTGCATTTGCAAGTACGTAATTTTTTTTGTTGAAAACCGACGTTGTTCTGCCCGTGTTTCCAGCATTTCTAACTGTTCTGCGGCGTGCTGGTAGAATACTGACTTATTCACCGTATCAACGCAGTTTTCGAGAAAACAACTTGCACGGACACTTTAAATGCACATAATGCTGACTCTAGTGTTTGATGATCACCACATTCGATTTACTACTCAGTGCTACCCTCTTCCTCATCAATACATTTATAATTTTAGAATATGTACTTGCTGGTGCCACTTGTGTTTCCGTATAAAGTGACTGTGTGACAAGTACTTGTGATTATACGCAGTCTCTTTGATAATTGCAAGTCGGCTTATAAATTGTTACGTTTACCACCGCATCGTCCTCGTAATTCGAATGTACTGTCCATTTTGGTTTGCTGTTCAGTAAATGGCCGACGATCCAAACGAATATCGACAGTTGCCCCCTCTGTCACCAACTGTTTACTTAGTCGAAAAAAATGCAGAAGCAAATGACGATAGCGTTCAATTTTATTCCTGTTTGCTTCCTGTCGCTATATTTCTCGCATGCACTATTCGATTTTGTAGCTAGAACGCATGCACCATCGTTGTATCAACCTCTAACAAAAGCTTATTACATTTGGGACTATTAATTGAATCAAGTTCGTATGTCTCGCTCACTGGTATCAAGAGTCGCTCATGGGTGTGAACTTAGTTCTACTATATTGAAATAATATGAGACAATTAAAGTCAGTCAGGGTTTAGCAGCGATAGCTTGTGTAGGAATGATCGGGGTTGCTTCTTTATAAGTGTCTTTAATACCCTCGATCACATAGAACGTACTAACCAGCAAATTTGTTTTGCATTTTTCTTAAAAGTTATAAGGGTTTATAGCTCACATGGCCTCATTCTAGATAAGTAGAGGGATGCGAATACCTTGGTGGGAATAACACCATAAGTAGTAGTTTTGAACTTATATAATTGAGTAACTTACATCTACTATTGTCTCAAAAAGAGTTAAGTAGATCTAAGCTACTTAGGCTATATGAGCCTCAAATTCATTGGAAAACGAACAAGTAGTTCGTTAATTAAAAACAGATAAAAACCAATTTGATCTTTATATTTCAGGCTGACCAGAGGGCACATTTCTACATGGGTGAATTCCTGTGGCTACAACTGACTCGAATCCCTTGCCTAAAATTTTATATTTCTACATACATGGTTAAAGCCGAGCCTATTAATCGATCTAGGTGTCTATTCCTCTTTTGAAATACCACCATAAGATGAAAGTATTTACTGCATATTTAAAGATCCTTGCTGTTCATTGTGTAAAATTTTGTACAACTCGATATTTCTTCTAGCTAACGCTGCAGCATCACCCTTTTTGAATCGCAGAAAGGGCTTCGGCATAGGAATACAAAAATAGGGCAGTGAACGGTCACCATCTCGCGACTCTTGCATACAGCTACAGTATGTTGAAACCAAGGGGAATGACTGAACCAGCCAACATAGTACTAGGTTATTTGGTTCGCCTGGAAAGTGTCGCGAGTACTTCGATCTCAGTCAGCACGATCCGCCACTGGGTGGATTTCTCCGAAGCTTTCATGCTGGGATCTGATGCAGGTGGCAGTTTGATGTTTCAGCGTCTTTACGACGCGGAACACGCTAGTACTCAGTGCATGCTCTGTGTTCGTTTTCCATCAATCAACCAACTACTTGATTTTCATGATAAATTTACCGAATTCCTCTCCATACAGCTTGTATGTAGTAACAATCATATAGGTGAATATAAAACACAAGTTCAATGGTAAAACATATCAACTTACCTCGAAAGTATCGGTTCCGGTCGCATCGGTACCATCGATGCTCTTCCTACGCGTGAACAGCAAAAAAATTTAGCGACTCAAAACAGTACAAAGAACGACTGAAAGACAGCATAGTATAAAACAGTTGGTAAAACCTTACAATATACCTCAAGGTTAGCAGTTATATATACGTCGTACGATGTGCGAAAGAAGATGATATTTATTTTGTGTCCGTCATATTAAATCTTGATAAACTAGCGCCTGTTGCAACGGTCACGTGAAAAAAAAAAGGTCCTACTTTTCCACCTTGTACACCGGATTCTAAGTGAATTATAGCTAAAATCGTGCCGCGCGGCACTGGTGGGCTTGTAGGGCTGTCTTATCGAGCGGCGAGTGACAGAAAATAGAAAATTTGTGTTGGGTATAGGAAGAAGTGAAAATTAATGTATGGTATAGTGGCGAGGACAGTCAGTGTTGGGTATAGTGTCAAGGAATACTAGTGTTGGGTTTAGTGGCGGTGAACGAGAAAGTAGGCATAGCAACGGGGAAAAATCGATCGATAAAATACTTGTGCTTCAAAGCAGCAATAAAGCTACTGCTATCCAGAACAGCAATAAAGGCGACGAGGAACGTAGAAGGTTAGCGACAACTATTAAAATCATTGCTGATATTCGTCAGCATGAGATCGAGACGAATATCAGCAATGATTTGAATAGTTGTCGCTAACCTTCTACGTATGCGCTGTAAATTCTCCTCTTGGCGAAAAGCAACGACTTGCAGACGTTCCTCGTCGCCTTTATTGCTGTTCTGTTCTGCAGTAGCTTTATTGCTGCTTTAGTGCACAAGTAGTTTATCGATCGATATCACTCCTTGACCGCTGTCCAATATAGTCTGTTGTTTATTCCGCGCATGCCCTCAATTTCCCGTCGTGTTTTTTACGCACGTTGCGCTTCGTTTTCGAGTAAAATAGCGGTAGGACAACAAGCAGCTGGATTAGAAAGAGACCACTGGCAGCAAGAACAGCAAGAACAGCAAGAACAGTACGAACATACAGCAACTGATAATATTTCATCAGTTCAGCCAACCAGATGTGCCAGTCTGATGAAGGCTAAGTCTGTAATTCTTGATAAGTGGCAAGTTATTTGTTAACCAGCTCTCCCTCGGACCCAATACCGTCAAATAGCTCTGCCTTGGACCTAACCCTAACGTCAGCCTCCCCGCAACCGAATCTCCTTCGGCTAATTTCCCCTAGTGAATCCCCTCCTCCCCCCCCACATGAAATACGTCCATCGACCCTCCGCCAGCTTAAAAATGTCTACTGTCTGGACTATATATCGCCAATGCGTTCCCCAAACCTATGTATATCTACAGCTGCCTCCCTCCCCAATGACCCTACGTTCAACCAGTACGCTCATCGATAACCTGTCAATCAATTAGAATTTCTCGCTTGACACTCCTTTCCATAACCTAAGTGATTCTGATTTCTCGAGTTGCAATAGCCGGGTCTCTAAATTAGACACTATGTTATGATAACCTGGTCCTTCTCGGTATTTCGTACTCTGCACTAACCCATTCCGTGGCACTACACGGCGCAGACCCGATCCGTACCACAGAGGTGGGTACTCTACTTAGTAGGTCAGCAAGCGAATATATGGCACATTCGATAGTAACAGTGTTTTGTCAACACCGGCCCGAATTGACTCAGCACATATCTTCCATTGTCGACTCACTTGGCCCAAGCTTCAAACGGGAATTTACTGACCACTTCTTCCCATCAATCTTTCCTGAACCACTACAGCGACTATGAGAGCCATACCATATGTTCATACATTGTATCATACATACTTGCCATTTTTGAAATAAATAATATTATCCCTATGTTATAAACGTACTCTTAAAGAGTACGTAAACTATAAACGTACACTTAATAGTACGAGGAACTTAAGTTTCCTAAAATGGTTTTTAACGGTTTTTATTAATTAAATACCTTTTCCATTTTACATATCAGATACTTGGATAAGGCGATTAAAAGGCCAGTAAAATGCCAACGATATGATTTGGACTAGTTCTATTAATACAACTAGTTCTATTAATACTTCGTTAGCGAGATGGCTCAACTGAATATATGTTTCTAGGGACTATTAGCGTTACATAGCTTAACCTCCGTTCAGCCAACCAGATGTGCCAGTCTGATGAAGGCTAAGTCGGTAATTCTTGATAAGTGGCAAGTTATTGGTTAATGCAATAACTATGGACATCAAGAGTATTTTTCTTTTTTCTTCTTTTCTTTTTCTCTAAAGATAGAATTTTATGAGTCTCTCGGATTCGACCCAACGAAACATACCATAGTTTCTAATAAAGCGACAACGAAACACTAAATAAAATCCCTTCGGCGAAAACAGTGCTGAGAAGATTATAAATACGCAATGTCTCAGCCTCACAATCCCTCAGAGTATTGCTGTTTTCACGAGGCATATCTAACTTTACTAAAAGTCTCATTTCGTCTATTTATTTCGAATTTAGCTATACTAGACTTAACCTAAGCATTTAATTACTCTAAGGCGTTAATATCGCCTTGATAGACCGAAACTTACACATTTTAAAGTTAGCAAAGGTATTAATCACTTAGACTACTTAAACGTGAAGGTAGATAACTACCACGAAATTTTTCTTTAGCACAGTCATTCCTTATAGGAGAATAAGACTGAAGTCATAAGTTAAGATTATGACAAAGAAAGACAATACGCCTGCAAAGAAATGCAAGGCCGTACGTAAGAAGATGGAAAGAGAAGCTGCTAGCGCTGCAGCAGCTACCGCTGCCGCAGAAGCAACCACAGCTACTGCCGATGCGTTTAACCGCACCGTAGCCGAAGCACTTGCCTCCGACAATAATAGTCAGGTCAATGCCTCGGATAAGGATGCAGCCACTCCGATTAAGAAAACTACTCCTACAGATAGAGCCCGAGGGCCAACTATTGCCTCAACTTCAAAGCTTGCATTTACGAAGCCAAGAAGTGAGACAAGGGACACGTCTCAAGACGCCCCAACCAATTCTTCTGACGAAACTCAGAAAGAAAAGTCCCCAAGGCACCTATACCGGAACCAGAAAAGGAGGCAAGCTCAAGAGGCAAACCCGAATCTACGTCCGAGACCACTGAACCAACGCGCATAAGTAAGTTAATTACTGAAAACACCGATCTTAATAATCAGTTAGCCGCCCTTATGAAAGGCGAACTCAAACTACTCACCTAATCTTAGCAGATGACAAAACTTCTAAGTGTGATACCATGGCCACAGATGTTAAAATCTCCCTGGCCGATGATAGAAATATCACTACCCAAGCTGTGATAGTTAAAATGTCACAGAAGTACGACTTAATAGTCGGAATGTGTGATTTAATCACTCTAGGTATAACCGTAACTGGTTTACCAAATAACATAGATCCATTAAAGGATCAATCAGACGATAACTGTCTGAAACCATATAAGCCCCTGTCAGACACAGTCAAGGCATTAATACCTGACTTTGCGGACAAAATTACGGATCTGATTCTAGTAAATAAAAAATAAAGATCACAGATGTTTTAACGACGGATATGTCAGCCTTGACTTAACCAAGGTAGACTTTACTAAGCCCAAAAGCCCTTCAAGAAACTATGTTTCTTGGAGACACGAAGCTGTAGTTAAAGAACAAGTTGAGAAATGGTTATCCGATGGGGTAATCAAAATTATTTACCAACCAACGCCAGTTAACTTAGCATTATTGGCAGTTGATCAACACAACTCTGACGGAACATCTAGATATGAGTCCAATAAATAAGATATTGCCGACTCATAGTTTCCATCTCCCTCGTATAAACGAGTTACTGAGACGAATGGTAGGTGCTACGGTGTTTACATCCATAGACCTAACACAGGGGTATCATCAAATGCAAATTTATGAACCCCATCGTAAGTACTTTAGTTTTACCTGGAAAGGGAAACAATACAGGTTCAGAGGTGCACCTTTCAGGTTGCACTCCTTACCAGCATTCTTCCTACAAGTAATGGAGGAAATGTTTGCAGACATGCCTAACGTGCAAGTCTATATAGATGACATAGTCATCTTTTCTAAGACTAATGGCGAACACGCCGCATTAGTCAGACGAGTCCTTAAGAGACTCAACGAGCAAAACTTCAAGATTAACGAGAAGAAATGTCACTTCGCCATGAGCAAAATACAGCTCTTAGGCTACCGAATATCTAGGGAAGGGATTAAAATCGACCCCGGTAAGGTAGAACACCTGTTAGATTGGCGAACACCAACTACAGGAAGATATATTAACAGCATGTGTGGGTTTGTAAACTTCTTTTCAGATGGAGTACCACACTTGGCAGATTACCTTAAACCTTTTGGACACTTAAGATGTCATAAAGGCAAACTAGGAGACTTGTGGACTAAAGAGTGTGATGACGCATTTAAAGCGCTCAAACACGCAGTCCAGCAAGCCTCTGTTGCACAAGGACCAGTCGATGGCGTGCCGTTTGAAATAGCAACGGACGCCTCCGACTTAGCCTTAGGAGAAGTATTATATCAGGTTATAAAAAATATACCGAGAAATATACAATTCTTTAGTCGAGCAATGAATGCTTCACAGTTGAATTACCCAACTGTTAAACAAGAGCGAATAGCCATAGTGGCAGCTCTAACACACTTCCGAGATTACTTATACGGAACAGCATTTACGCTGATGTGTGATCAGATATCTTTTCAATATATGAAAGAGATGAAACCCGACTCACAATTACTGAGTCGCTGGCATGATACAATATCAAAGTTTCATTTTGATATAAAACATCTGCCAGGAATACATACCCATTTACCGGATATGTTATCACGCTTCGTACCGGACTTTAATAAATCCGTACGTGAGTTACTAGCCACTGACTGGAAATGTAATCCCAGGTGGTTTGAACTGGCTAAAAGATATTTGGGTCACATACCATAGATATGTTTGCTGCACATCATAATGCACAACTATCGAATTACAGGACTTTAAATCATCCTTTGGGAGACGCCTTTTAACTAGTCCTCTCCAAACATAATGCGTGGGATAATCCACATGGCAGTTAATTGCCCAGCTATTAAATTATGTTCATGTACATAAGGCTACCATCACGCTGTGTTGCCCATTACGGAGTAAAGATCCATGGCTCAATAAATTAATAAGCATGATACAATGCGAGCCAATATATTTAGATAGGGAAGTGGATACTTTCCTATATCAGGGTACCCGAGCCGTCCAGAAGACGCCCTGGAGACATACTATAATATGTCGTACAGGTCCCACTGGAACAACCAAATGGACCACTTCTGAGACCTTCCATAACAAGGTCAAAGAATCAGAGATTCCACTCTCTACCCAATTGAACTTTAAGCAGTTCAAAGGCAACACAGCACTTGAAGTCTGTGTACAAGGTATACAATCTACTAATGACATTACTGTAAACTTCGAT
>NW_014040534.1:21817-27752 GCF_001186125.1 Sphaeroforma arctica JP610
CGTAAACGCCTGCAAAAGTCACAAGCCAAAAAATATAGCATGTTTTCATCGTCTGAAGGCACTGAAGTTAAAACTTATCCGCTTACAGCATTTATCCCGAGCTTTAATGTTCATCCTTCATATGTGCTTAAGACACTGAAGCGTAAGAAATGTCCAGTCGACCACCACGGACCTACTGTACCTATGCCCAAAACACACAGTGTAATAGCCGGGCCTCCACATTAGACTCTATGTTATAAACGTACTCTTAAGCAGTGCATAAACTATAAACGTACTCTTAATAGTACGAGGAACCTGAGTTTTCTAAAATGGGTTTTAACAGTTTTTATTAATTAATACCTTTTCCTTTTTGGATATCAGATATTTGGACAAGGCCATCAAAAGGTCCCAGTAAAATACCAAACATAAGATTTGGTATAGTTCTATTGATAGAACTATATTTACTTTCCAAATCTATTTATATCTGAATACTTCGGTAGCGAGATGGCTCAACCGAATATAGGCTTCTAGGGACTAATAGCGTTACCTAGTTTAATCTCCGTTCAGCCCACCAGATGTGCCAGTCTGATGAAGGCTAAGTCGGTAATTCGTGATAAGTGGCAAGTTATTGGTTAATGCAATACCTAAGGACATTTTTTCTTCTTCTTCTAACGATAGGATTTTATGAGTCTCTCGGATTAGTCCCAACGAAACATACCATAGTTTCTAATAGAGCGACAACAAAACGCTAAATAAAATCCCTTCGGCGGAAACAGTACTTATAGGATTATATATAGGCAATGTCTCACTCTCACAATCCCTCAGAGTATTGCTGTTTTTACGAGGCATACCTAAATTTACTAAAAGACACATTTCGTTTATTTATTTCGAATTCAACTATACCTAGACTTAACCTAAGCATTTAATTACTCTAAAGCGTTAATATCGCCTTGATAGACCGAAGAAACTTACACAGCGGGCTAGTAGCTCATATTGTCTGGTTTTGTGCGATTCAACACTCAGATGGACCTATTGCTTTACTTTTATTTAAGCCGCCTACATAAGAAACCTTTGACACTTGCCACTCTCGACCTTCCGACCAAACATTGTATACCTGGATCTTCTTTATAATTTGATACATTTACTAGTCCTTCGTTCACCGGAAAGCATCGCAGTCTGCTGTATACACTGCACTATCCTGCGATCACAATAAACTTGACCAATATTAATCAGGTAGTCGCATTTAGCGCTGCACCACCCAACTACCACTATATTGCTCTTCTTCGTATCCTGCAATATACATCTTGCCGAGACAGTTTATTTGATTTCGCTACACCCCCGTAGTGTTATTGCCACTCACAGAAGCAAAAGATAACTCTGTTTACTAGCGAGGATGAACAATGCGAGATCCGAGACCACCCGATCAACTGTATTGCTCGGAACGTCTTGATCGCTATTGTATATTGTACTCTCAATCTACATACTAAGTTGTACACTAATCAGAGTGCATTTGAAATTGCTCTTCAGCATGTTTATGAAGGTCCTTCTGGTTGCTTGATATTGTCAGATATAATGATAAACCTTTTACATAAAATTGCTTTGACAGTAGGTTTCTATAATGTACTGTGTTTACAGGGAAATTCTAACGCGCACAGATATAAAACAATAAATATATATTTGAAGCCCGCTAGCTACAGCCCAGTGAGCCCACGGGGCGACGCAGCCGCATAGGGATTATATTATTTATTTCAAAGGAGATTAGTTACAATGTATGTACGTATGTTATGTCACTCATAGCTCTTGTAGTGGTTCGGGGAAGATCGATGGGAAGAAGTGGTCAGTAAATTACCGTTTGAAGCTTGGGCCAAGTGAGTCGACAATGGAAGATATGCGCTGGGTCAATTCAGGCCAGTGCTGACAAAAAACTGACACCATCGAGTTTGCCACATATTCGCTTGCTGACCTACTAAGTAACGTACCCAGCTTTGTGGTACGGATTGGGTCTGCACCGTGTACAAAGTGCCGTGGAAGCACAAATACATGACTCTCCGTTTTCTCTGCCTTGACGGCATGACCTCTGGCCTCTGGAGGAAGGGGGTCCCTCTGAAGGCATCGAGTTCCGGAGGAGCGGTCGAGGGATGATTTTTCATTTTCTTCTCCCCTCCCCGGCCGAGAGAAAACTGAAAAGAGGCCAGCCGCCAGACCAGACTTTTCAAAAAAGTCCAGGAGTCCAGGCTCCAGGCTCCAGGAGGCTCCACCAAGCTCCACCAGGCTCCAGGACCAGGACCAGCAGGTATAAAAAAATCATTGAAATCATCTGTCACAATTTTTTTCTTCCAAAAACGTTCTCCCGACTCTTTGAGCCCCGACTTCCCCGGAGATATTAGTACATAATACAAAACACCGCTACTCTGACTCACAGAGATGGAAAGTGGAAACTACGACGGATTTGTTCTAAAAATTAATTTTGTTTTGAGCGGAAAGGCCGCAGGCCCGAAGCCCGAAGCCCGAAGCCCGAAGGTGTGTAGAGTGTACCCAAACACAGCAGAGCCTCTCATATTTACTCGTAGAGGTCGTCCGAAATCAGTCAAATCGGTGAAATCAGTCCCGGAAGCAAAACAAATATTTTATTTATACACATATATATTTTTATTTAAAACTTGTTGAATATTTTACTCTCTCACTTCTTGTAGTTGATATAACATAAAGCGCTCAAAACGTTATATTTATATTGAAACAGACAGGTGTCACTGTCTATGCCATATAAACGTTATACCGTTTATAAACCCAAAAAATTGGACACGTTTACCATACATAGCCTTAAAAATTCATAGCCAAATGATAACAAATAAATTAGATCAAGTTTACGTTGTTTTACTTATGAGGCATTCGGATTGATGTGACCGATCCATCGATCATATAAATACACCTACTAAAACCACGGCCCACGCATACGCACGTAATCAAAGCACTTTAATATACGTCAAGTTGATATATACAATCAGTATGCTCAATCCTTTAGTCGACACAGCGTTAGAGTACTATAACTCGGCTACCGATGCAGTCGGTGGGATCATCCGATCCGGCGCTGATGAAGTCTTTGACTTCACAGAACAACACATAGGCGAGATTAGTCAAGGATGGCGTCTAGCTATTTTGTTTGGCCTGGGATTTTTCATGCTACTATGCATGACGATATATGTTTACAATATGGAAGACGAATACGCCGAGAAACGGAAAAACAGAGGTATGTCCTGGTCTTTGTTTATCCATCGCGAAATCAAGTGCACAGGCATCTTTAATACACGTATATCTGACTGTAAAACAAGTGACTATATTCATTGTTCAAATATTACTCTGACATGTGGAATCACTCGATGTGTGTTTCGCGGAAGAGCTGAATCGGGGGGTGGTTTTTTGAGATATCTGGTACATAAATGCAGAAAGTTGTACACTAATCTACGTTCGCTTTTCTATGTGCTCGTTATATCACTGGATTTTCCCCCCATCTGAACGGTAATACATGAGCATACACGGACATGCATGATCATATGTGTTTGTGTATGACCATGGACAATCACGCACAAGATATCATTCTACGTGGTTCATGATGGATGCATAGATGCTCGATATTAATTGCCAGTTTTGTCTGTATCAACTGATCCCTATCGGTACCTCCATACATCATCGAGTCAACAATTCAAATTAAGAAGTTTCGGAAGCTACCAGCTAGTTTCAATCAGATCTAGTGCATTTTTGGCAGGGCATATTTAATATTTTACTTATCAAAACGCACACAGGATCACCTGCCCCTCCCAGGCCGAGGCCTTCAAAGCCAGTGAGGAAGTACGATACGGTCTCGTTGATGACCTTAAATATTTTGAACTATGTCCTGGCGATTTGCAGCATCTTAATTATTATGCCAGGTAATTTGATAGCTCACTACCTAGCGATGTCAATCATATCTGCGGTTATACGTGCAGACTATAGTATCATATGTCTGCATAACATAACTGATGTCTTTATCAACGTTGAGACGCTAGGAGTCAAGCCCACACAGTACGAACATAGGGACTGAGATGCTTATTTGTTCTGAAACGCTCAATTTTATTATTATACAACTACCCGATCACATTTTTACGTGCAATTTACCTTCCTTCAGGTGCTATGGGTCTAAACGCAATTTTGAGCCATAGTTTCGAGTGGGACGAGCCTCACTACGGTTTGGAATACAGGGGACGAGATATCATTGCAAACTCTGCTTTCATTCTATTAGGAGTGGCCTGCATTATCGGGTTCCTGTATCCCGGTAGGTGTATGTGCAAGCACAGCATGCCAGCTGTTCACTGTTTCTCATACATTTCGCTATTTTGCGCGGACCATTAACCTTTTTTTGCGATCTTGCGTATACTTTCATTAGTGTTAAAAGATCGTCTATGCTATATAGTGCTTGCTTGTAGTTTAAATCCACACTAGCGAGTGTTAGCACCTTCACTTAAGTGCCATTTGGGATCGCATGACAAATGTTTACGCTCTTATTTTCTCCTATTGATACACTTTCCCGGTCTTGCGTACTGTAGTATATCGAAGCCAGCAAATAATGAAATACGGCACAGAAATCGAAGGTGTCGTAACAGCATCTGTTCCCGACTATACCATTTCGGTTTTCATCTTCCCCGCATCCCGCATTGAGTGGTCATACAAACCTGAAGGAAGTCAGCGCGAAGAAGAGGGCTTATGGAAGTCGACACCCTTCTCTACGTAAGTCATTGTGATTGAAATACCGAATCATTTTTCATAACTATACTCTTCGGGATCGGAATACAATTGTCACTCATATTTCATAATGACACATATAGCGCACGCACCCTGGTGTTTAAAGGAAACACAATCTGGAGTTTAAAGCTTTATTCCTAGCTCTCTTATGTCGATACAAACAAGATAGACCTATTTTTACTCGACGTGTTCATATTAAGAACATCTTAGATACGAACATGTCGCTAATGTCTACTTTTACAAACGACTATGGTCACATCACAGGTGGGCTCGGACGAATTATCCAGAAGGTTCAAAAGTTACTGTCATATATGATCCGGAGAACCCACAAAACTCTATATGTCCGTCGCTTCTATCGATGGAGTACACCAACTACGAGGACAAGACAAAATAAAAAAAATCAGGTATATTAAAAAGTAAAGTTCACTAGTTCTAAATTCCGCATGGTTTAACGATGACGCTGGCATGTTTCGATCAACAAGCTGTGCTACGAGTATAAATCCCGATAAGAGTACTTAGATGTATATTTTTACAGTGTTGGAAGCCGTTTGAGCAGACCAATATCAGTCTCTGAAATGAACGATGCCTAATGTATAGTGACAAAATTGGCTCTGCTACGATAAGTTCATACTTCTGTGCAGTATTATCAAAATGTTATGAAAGATGCTGGCGTTATTTGCATTTAGCTGTATTTTTTTCCGCGCGTGTTGGATTGTTCCGGGCTTGCTTCTTGAAGGTTAAGCTATGCGCATAGAAGAAAAGACCTATATAGTAAAGGTGTGAGAGGTTCTGAGTAGATTGTTGTTGTGATAGCGCTCCCAACAAATTGAATAATACTGAGCGTATCTGGCAGTGAAAAATATGTTAGCAAGAAATATTCAAACAATAATCCTCCTCTTTTGATGCGATATTTACAAGTTTGATATATCATCATGGTAAGAGTGTTTTCATTCTGTTCCATTAGGAGCATGTGTAGGACTCTATTTTCCCAGGTGCGACCGGGCGATGTTTACAGTCCGATATATGGATAGTTCTAACCAGATAAGTGAATGGAGCCGATTGTGTAGAAAGAGGTACCGTGCACCAATAAGTCATGAAGGTAACCGTCAATGACAAATATGCGTCGATGTGATTATAGGTAGTTCCATTGTGTATGCATATATGAATATACTTCGATATC
>NW_014040534.1:33455-35003 GCF_001186125.1 Sphaeroforma arctica JP610
TATACACATATATATACATACATTATATATATATATATATATATATTTATATATATTCGTTCATACATACATACACACATACACACACACATGTATATATATGTATTTATATATATATATATATATGCATAGATTATTTTTTTATAAATACCATTTTATGACGAAGAGACGAATTAGCATGCAACTTTATTCACGTTTATATCGCTAATAGTTGATATGCGGCGAAGAAGAGATGTTCGTGGTTGTAGCTTAGGGCAGATCCTGTAGCATGGTTACCCCATTTGAAATAAAGTGTCAGTGACCTCGTATGCTACGCTCAAAATAAAAATATATAGACAACAGCTTGCAAATGGGTTCACCGTACCAAAAAAATACTGATAGCTCTATATAGAGGTTAGTTGCCTCCTAAAACTTATTGCGGATCGTGATACGCGATCAAACTCTCTGACCACTTGTACTGTTTGAAAAGCTCAAAGTCCCTGTGACATAGAAACCGGTATAGAAAATAGACTGTGTTCAGTTTAATAAGTAAATTTCAACGCATACTAACGTGATCCGAATTTGAGTAACCCGACGACAATACTATGATCACTTTTTAATAGGCCGTTTTTCGTATGACATCGCAGATGCTATTCGTATGCATCACAAAAGCTGATAAAAACGTGAACTTGTGCTTGGCTTGTGGCCTTCAGATGTGACCGATTTATTGAAAACACGCTGCTGTGGCCTGTGAGCCGTGAGAACATGGGGGGTACAGACATAATTTAGTTGCAAAAGAAAAAAGAAAAAAAGACTGTAGGTCTCGCCGGGGCACTGGGGCAGGAGGCTATGCCACATACATACTGCACTAAAAATAGATCAGAATATTGAAATTTGTAGGTATTGAATATTAGTTGTATTGGGTCAATCAGCAGACAGTGCTTCACGCGGATCCATTTGTCTTTTTGATTTGAGAGATCCAAAAAAAATCTCGTGGCTCACATATTTCTCATAATATGTCCAGCCGTAGAATTTGCGAACCAGGTACTCACATACTCAGCGAAAAACAAACACACAGAGGTACGTAGCTGCGCAAGTACTTACACGTTTCTTAGTACGGAACGTGTGCGTGATTTATGAAAAATGTGCAGTTTCATAAGAAAGAGTTGGCGTGGCACAGATTAAATTTTGTCTTCACACGCATATGCCACTTAAGATATGAATTTTTGGCGTCATTAGCGCCTCAAGTTTGGACAATCGAGTGTTTCGATGTGGTTTCAGGATTCTCCAAAGCGTCGTTGGCATTCTTTATGAAATATCCATACTCGTCGATTGTGTAATGAATATTTAATAATTTGAATTCGTTCTTTTATTTAGCTATCGATAATGTTACGTCTCCGTTTTGTGTTACAATATATGTGCTTCGGCTCCTCGTTCAATCTAATATATATATATATATATATATATATATATATATATATATATATATATATATATATATATATATATATATATATATATATATATATATATATATATATATATATATATATATATATATATACTATA
>NW_014040534.1:36098-48994 GCF_001186125.1 Sphaeroforma arctica JP610
TATATATTGTATATCGTATATTTCATATATGTATATTTCCTAGCTTGATAACCAACCGGCATTGTCTATGTATACTACTACCTACAGATCATGACAGACACGGAAAACAAAGTAGTCGAGATCACTGACGACAATGTTCCATCTGACGATGACATGCCCGCTCTAGAGGAGGCCACCGCAAACACCACTATTGAGGAGGGCGATGAAAGTGAGGAAGCTGCTGCCGAAGTTGGTATGTCGATTGATTTTTTATGAACATCAGGCAGCTTGGTAGTTATAGACGTTGTTCAAGAATGCTCTTCCTGAATGTGCATGATGGAAGCTTGTCAGTTTAAATACTCTCGTGATTTAATCTTGTACGTTATTTACTGATTAACGCTAAAGGTCGCTCCGAAAAGAAAATGCGCAAGGCTCTTATGAAGCTCGGACTCAAGCCCGTCCCCGGGATTCAACGTGTGGCCATGAAGAAGCAGCCCAATGTATGTTTACTTGTACTCAGTCACATTCTGTTTCCTGGTTCTAGATGTAGTAGTAACTGTGTCGTATATTGCATCGAGGGTTCGTGCGATAGGCTCAATCATGCTGTGCACAATAGTTTTGCGCTGAAGATGACTACTACAGCAATGTTAAGTGTCGTAGCCACACCTGTTTAGTCGCTTCTTTGTTTCTGTGTTTTTGACGTATAGATGGTTTTGTGTGTCCAAGTATCGCTTAGGTATGCAGATATTCATAAATGGTATTGTATCATTTTCGATTTTGTAGGTTCTTTTCGCTGTAAAGAAGCCCGACGTATACGTTGTTGGAGATACATACGTTGTTTTCGGTGAGTACAACGTAGAGGACATGAACGCTCAAGCGCGCGCACAGGCCCAGATGATGCAGCAGCAACAGGCCGCCGCCGGTGGTGATGGTGCAGATGATGATGATGATGACATTCCTGCACTTGAGGAGGTGAGTGTATACACGTACGATGTATTTTTTGTTTATCTATGTGTATATATGTATATAGACATGTAAAGATCTACTTGGCCGTATCATTTCCTACCTACGTAAAGTATTGAATTTAATTCCTGGCATGATCGGTCGTATTTATAATGAAAATTTTCTAGAAAATATACGAAGGGGTTCAATGTGTCACTTTGTGGCTGTTGTTGAGTCTATATGGTGTAGACCATGCCTTCGTTCGTATCGTTCTATTATTCTAGTCGGACAAACTCGGAGCATGTCCTGTATATGTTTTCTTTCTATTTATTTCTATACGAAGTGTGCAGACAGTCATGGTAACGTTCTATCTGTTTATCTGAGTGCAGCTACTTACACGCTTTTGGGTGTTTAACAGGCACCAGTTGACGAGGGAGATGTTGACGAAACTGGAGTAGAAGCTGAGGATATTGAGCTTGTTGTTCAACAAGCGAATGTTAGCAGAGGACAGGCCGTTAAGGCTCTAAAGGAGAATGATAACGATGTAGTCAACGCTATCATGGTATGTTATTGATCTTGTAACATTAGCATCAACATAGAACAGTGGAGACTCGTAAACCATTTTCCACATCATTGTTGTGTATTACTACCTGTGATGCCCTTGTGTCAGACATTCGGCTGAATAGTCTGAATGTTTTGTTAGTTTCTTCTGTAGATTTATTGTATAATATGTGTAGTCAAGTTCGTTACTTTAAACAATACAGTATTCTTTATTGAATATTGTCAACAGTAGTCGTGTACAGAATTTCAATGAAGCTAAACTTGTTCTGCATCGTTTATTATTACAGACCCTGACCACTTAATCGCTCTGTGGATATTTTATTGAAGTAAGTGACGTGCCTTCTAGGCCTCACACTATAATTTCTCTGCATCTGAATCGGCGAGGAAAGGCAACAGCTGACGATGTCATAAGCTGCATATGCACGATAATATTAGGCCGTATGTGCAACTTATGTGAGTTATTCGATCCGGCTGCCATTCCCTGTTGTTCAGGGCCGCGAGTACGGGTGAGAACCCTCATGCTGGTCAACCATGTTCGTTTGCTACCTGAATTTGTATATTAGTGAAACATAGATAGGAGTACCTTAAAATATACGGTCGGGTGGACCAGCATATCATACCAAGTGGTTTAAGTTTCCGTTTATGAGGGTTTCCAATCTATCAACCTCCCGGTTGGGGGACGAGATTGAGGGAGATGGAAACATCCCGTGATATCAAATTTTTATCATTCAAACCTTTTAACTGCAATATTCTCGAGGGTCGATTAGCGTACATTGACTGTGTCTCGGATAATACATCTGGTTAGCTGGTTTCATTCACAGGATGTCAGAGATGCTGATAGAAAACCTATCAACCATCTCACTTGAATGGTGGTTTTTGAGTGCGCAACGTGCAATTTCGTAGTATTCGATACATTCCTCATGCTGCTCTTCGCTCCGCACAAGTATGTATTACACTTGCGATATGTTTCATTTAGGTTTTGGCAGATTTGGCGGTGTATTCGTCTTGAAAGTCAATTGATTAACATTTAGGCTCACGTGCTACTACGTTGTCGACGACTTGGCCACTTCGTTTCATGCAAGACCATCTGTGTACCCGGTTATAGATGTTATGGAGCATTGTGAAGTTTACCAGCAAGTGTCAAAAGGGAGTTCATGATATGCAACCTGACATTCTGTGTTCATAGAGCCACCCATAAAAGGCTTATGTGTATATTCTCAACCAGAGGGTGCTACGCTAACCGCAAATAGCGAGGGCGTTATGACGTACATTAATATTCGCGCTGTATCGATACAATTTTCTCTCCTCGTCGATATTCGTGGAGAAAGCGGTCACTTAATGCCAGTGATATCTACGATACATCAGCAAACCACCAGCATAGATCTTTCAAGTTGCAATTAAACACCGCATATAGGGATAAAAGTTTAAAGCCGACGGCTTGAACGTGACTTTTAAGCACACCATGATTTATCCCTTTACACAGACACACGATCTGGGAGTATACTCCCACATACGATCTCGGAATACAAGTCTAAGGTCGCGTCAACTGTTAGTTGTGCGGGTTCCTTGATTCGTCTCTGTTCGCCCGTTGATTAGAACCCGCACGTCCTTTACTGGACACATAAGGAGTTAGTGGTGTATTTCTTTGTACTCCCGAATCGCAATTGTCCAATTAATTTGTTATGTCTCGAGAGAAAACTGGATTATGATTATCCCCATGTGAGCAACACGGTGGGCTCGAGGCGAATCAGTTGGTGGCTTGGTTCTACAACTAATAGCCTTTCAACAGGGGACGATTTGCCGATACATAGATCTCAATAAAGTACCTGAACACAAGTCACCATAGCAAGTGTATCAAGTTGGAAAACTAATTATGGATGTCATGTACTCATTCCGATATTGTGTATCAGCTATATACTAACTAATTTTTATTTCGTTCTAGTTCGCTAAATAGTGGTACAGGTTTGAACCAGGCGTCTATTGTACTACTTTTTGTTTGACCACACCCAAGACTTAGACCCCGGACAGCTTCTGAATGCATTGACAAACGCCTCTGGTGACTCTGCACCCTTCAGCGCGAATGATCCATTCATCACATAACTTGGAACACTAGAGATACCCAATTTCTTATACTTGTCCAACTCTTTCTGCGTGCTTTTAGCGGCCTCCTTGCTGAGTATATACTCTCGACTCTGCTCGCCATCTAGACCGCATTCCTTGGCTATACGCACAAGCACATCCACATCGCCCAGGAACGCTCCGCTTGTGAAGTGTGATTTGAACAGCTTCTCCTGCATTGTAGTCTGTGCTTCACTGCCAAGTTCCTCGAGTGCATAGTGCTTTAGACTGTGTGCCATCGTTGTGTTCGGTGTTTTGCTTGCTTTTCCCGTGAACTTGATCCCCACTTTTTTGCCCATATTAGCGAGTGTTTTATCTTTATTACCACCGCTCTTCTTGCCCACAGCAATGCCTTCCGTGGGTACGTCTGGCTTGAGCATGTACGGCAACCAGCGAACATGTACATCGACCTCGTCGCCACATGCTTTTATGGCTTCCTCCAAGTGTTTCTTTCCTACATAACAAAATGGACAGATGTGATCACTAACCACTTCCACATAGACGACTTTGGCCATGGTTATTGCTGTCTGTATACTCTATTAGGATTAGATGAGGTTCGCCAAGGGTTCCTGATCTGTATGTGAAGTGTGAAGAGTGATTGCTGGTCAGTGGTGATTAGAGAGAAATTGTGGCCTCGTTACGTTTATATATTTACATTATTTTATAATAATGTTTAGATATCAAAACGCTATACGGTTAAACGTATACGCTGAACTACCATAACGTAATGAGGGTTGCGACGAGTGTAGGAAAGTATAAATATATAGTACGTAATACGATTGCCACTTTAAAAGCAGCAAAAGAGTTGTGTGTGTACACTAGGGTTACACGGAAAGAAGCTAAGTGCTTGTAGTGTATTGGGGCATGACGCAGTGCGTATGTGTGTATGTTCTCTGCTGAGGTGGGGCACACGAGTTACACTAAAGTGTAAATATATAGTTATTACTACAGGGTTGATACTTGGGCAGCTGAGAGTTAAGTCTGTGAGTAGTGCGTGTGTGCGTGTGTTCTCTGCTAAGGTGGGGCACACGGGTTACACGAAAGTGTATAGCTAGTTATACTACTGGGTTGGTAATTGGGCAGTTTAGAGTCAAGAGCTGTGAGTGCGTATGTGCATGTATTCTCTGCTAAGGTGGGACACATGGGCTACACGAAAGTGTATAGTTAGATATTGCTACTGGTTTGGTACTTGGGCAGTTGAGAGCTGCGAGTGCCAGCAGGACACACGAAAGTATGTCAATGACGTAGTGTACTGGTGCATGTCGCAATGCTTATGTCCTCTGCTTGGACTATATACCTGGGACACGTGGAGGTATTTGTAGTACTGTAGTATATCAGTGCAATTCGAGTTGTCCGTTCCGCCTGGTATAGCGAAATGCAACTGTCGATTGGTTGGTATACGACTCAGTATCTGTCCGTGTATACAATTTGCCGGATAACATCACTTCATTGACCTACTAAGGGTATGGTATGCCTGTGTTGGTGTGGGTTCTTCAGACAGTTTGTCGGATGATATTATGTAGGAGTAAGAGCTGTGTAAGATGTTCTACGTATGACAAATCGAACTTAAGGTTTCAACGAGGGGTTAATAAACTTTTGCCACGATCAATTGTGCAAAGAATCGAGCTGTGTATATTCAGCCACGCAGAAGCGTTATCAACATCAGTCATCCTTCTTTGTGTACATATATTCGATGCCGTTTCAGAGTGGGACTTGTACATTCTAGTTTTTGGTTGCTTCCAGCCCAGACAAGTACGCGCTGCTTTGACGCCTGGTCGCTGGTTGTGTTTGAGTGACCAAACTGTGTGCTGAGGTTGTGTGTTCATCTCGGTGTGTTCATCTCGGTGTTTTGCTACGGTTCAGGTATTAACAGTCCTTAGAGTGGTTACGCTTTAGTGAAAGGTATAGAGACAGATTACAGAAGTGTAGCGATATCCAGTGCGGCAGGAGACGTGAGACTGGACGCAGCTCTCTTCTTGTTTCTAACCTGTCGCAGATTCAGACTATTATCGAGTTCTTTTGCATGTAACTGTTCTATGTTCCTGCACCTTTGAATGTAATATCTGTTGAAATACCAACCCTCTTCAATATTAGAGGAGAGATAAACTTGTTTTCTTAGCATCGTAGATTCACGTGCATTTTATTATAAGAAATATGTACTGCGTACCGCATCCGTATGTATCTTTTGACGTGCCGAACTTTCCGTAATAAACTCAGCTTAAGCAGGACCTGCATCCCTGGCGACGCTATCGAGACATAATTTAGTATTGCAGATTTACCTGTTGTGCCGGTTGGATACCAGAAAAACATCCTGTCAATATGGTAAGGAGGTTTTATCTTCTAGCAGTCACGGTCGTTGTATACAAGGAACGGACAACAACTGCGAAGTGCGAGTGTGGGTGTGCATGAAGATTGAAAGCCTGTCTGTGTCAGGCGGCTGACGTGAGTATAGTGTATACAGGTATTAAAAGTTGAATTTCGACATAACTCTTCGGATCGTGCTGCTTCAGACTTAGGTTGAATTTGATCTCTGCGCGGAAGATCAATGCTCAGATAGTCCTTCTCGCGGCATACGAAGTGCGTGCTGGATTTCCTCATTGTATCCACATAGTCGAAGCTTATGGCCGTGTGTGGGGTTAGCTTAGGGAGCGCAAGTTGTTATTGCGTTGGAGATGGTTTGAAGGGGAGTGGAACGGGAATACATTTAGATCATGTTACGTCGATGAAACGACTGGTGGTCAATCGCGGTATCTATCTTTTTTGCGTACTTTTGGTCTGATAGGTGAGAAAGGGCATGTCCTTCGACGAGAAGTGTTCGAAAATGGTCAGCATAATTCAGAGCTCGGTAAGAACAGATAAAGTAGGTAAATATTTTGCTATTGGTCTGCTTTGTTTCGTTGCGCATGTTCCGGATATGTGAACGGATACTATAGACCTGACGAGTTTTACTCGAAGACTCCCAATGCTAGGAGTTCTAATCCCAAAACTCTAGGATAAATCATTCGAGGTCTATTTCTGACTTTCAGGCAAAATGCGGGTGTTCTAACAATCTGGCTGAAACATGAGGACTGTTTACGTAGTGCTCATAAGTTGCATTCGAAGCGGAACATTCACGTCACTGAAAAGTGCTCCAATGGCTGATATTTGGTGTTGGATAAGTCATTTGAGTATCGTAGTTGCCAGTCGATTAATTCGATTCTCAAAGGCAACCGCTGGGATTCTAAGAGTGTTGCTGATACCATTACGCCTCTGTGTGCTACACAGGGCAAGTTCTATCAGCTGAGAGAGCTGGAAAAGCTGGGAGCGGCGCAGGGAATTGGTACCTGCTGTATATACATATTTCTGGTTAAGTTGATATTGGTGTGAAGCACATAGCACACTGAGTAATTGAGGCCACATCCTGCCCATCGCTTGTTCGCTGCTATCAGTCCACATATTAGAAAACAAGTCTGAGCCCGATAAATGCAGATGACTACTCTGTATCTAGCAGATCATGCCTACTTTTGCACCATACATACACTTTTCACGCGAACGGCTAAGTTCTGAGAGCGCTCGGCAGAAGCGATGGTGCAACTCCATCTGTATGGGGAACTTGAGGAGTAGTACATGTCTTTAACCCTCCCACTGCTGTACACAGTGATGCAGAGTATCAAAGAAGTGGTCGCCACGATTTTATCAGAGAATAAGATTATATGCGAGAAGATCGGC
Source organism: Sphaeroforma arctica JP610 (assembly GCF_001186125.1). Taxonomy (NCBI): domain Eukaryota; class Ichthyosporea; order Ichthyophonida; genus Sphaeroforma; species Sphaeroforma arctica. The sequence continues at coordinate 43,407 of NW_014040534.1, forward strand.
ACCTCAAATTATTACTGGAGTTTCTCTGAAACCATAGTTATCCAGGTGAATGGTTCTGGATTGTCACAATTCGCACTCTCAATTGCTGTGGGTACGGGCTTACTTTTCCGTCTAGAATGACACACTGCAGCAATATTTGGGGCGTGAGACTTGCTGTCTAAAGCAAGGGATAAGCTGCAGTTCAAAGCTTACGCTTGGTTCGTCTTGGCTGCCAATAGTAGATGCTGCATATAAAACGACGTGTAGGCACTATCTGCAAGATTCTGTATCGCGTATGCGTGTGTATTGACATGCGCAACAAAATTATCTGTTGCTTTTTACCTGGTTTGGTCAATGACAAGACAAGCGAACGCATCAGCAAATTGGAGAAACAACTGACGCTCACCGCTGAATCCGTGAAGAAGCTTGACGAAACCATCAGCGCACTTGAGCAGGAACGCACTGATACGGTGAGTGAGAAGGATTTGATAGGCAGGTGAATATGCTGGAGCACGAGGCTCTGATGTTCAAGGTGCATGTGCTTGTACCTGTGCCCGTAACTTCTCCCAGATTGGACGCGGTATGTAATTCTTTGTTTCTTCTTATTCGATCACATCTCCACCTATGATGTTCGCAGGAAGAACGGCGGGGACTGCTACATGAGTTCGAAGAGCTGACCACAACAGTCACAGAGCTGGAGGAAAAATCGAAGAGTATGGCCGATAGAGATCCGAAGGTCATCGAGGCAAAAGGTACGAGTGGTTCATAGAATTTACGGAAGCCCATGCAAAATAGTCCTCGGTCACAGCCGAAGAAAATTAAACACGGTTTCAGGTATAAATTGCAATTCAAACGTCGTGTCATGTTTATTTCAAATCGACTGCATACGTGAAGGTTGACCGATGACATAAAAACTTATAAGTTCGCATGCCGATAGTCACTGCTTGAATTTAACGCAACTGTGGAGTGCAATATAATGCACTGTGGAGTCTCCAAAATTAGGCGATAAAGACCAGTGTAATACACACTCAATTGCCACTCTAACCCTCTGAAGCAAGCCACCAAACAATTTGAAAGTGGACTAGAGGCTTGTAATCTCACAAGCTACATGTCATCCTTTGTGTGACTCGCTATTCCCTGCAGAGGAGTATTTGAGACAAGCGATAGATGGCGCTAACCGCTGGACAGACAATCTGCATTGCACCCTGCATTTCATCAAACGAAAGACCGGACGAGAGATAACAGTCGCTGGAGGTCTATTAGAATACATCAAAGAATGAAAGAGACTAGGTGACGGAAGTTCCAACGTGAGCTTGCACCAGTTGGGGGTTAAATGTGCACTTACTTATTCCAGTGAGAATAGGTAGGGCCTTAAGGCATTCTGAGGTTTAATCGTCAATCAATGCCAATATGATGACACTTTGGCAAAGGCCAAAAGACTCCTGGCTCAAGATAAAACTTTCGACAACTGCACGTGTATTTGAGGTCCAGGTTCTTGGATCTACGACATATACAAAACTATGGAATGCAAAGTTCAGAACAGAAACCGATGGTTATTGGCAATACAATAAAGCAGGAGGAGGTACAATGTATGTTGAAATAACAAGTACTTTCGACTACCGATACATACCCAAAATTACCAATTGGACTCGCAGATTTGTGAAGAAAGGCAAACCTCCTGAACAACCCATGCACTTGGCAATAATGGAAAGGAATTTTGACTCGGCTCGTGTTCACACCTTGCCATAATTGACCGACATTGTATTCGAGAAACTCTCACTATTTCGTTTACATCACATACCATCGGCACATTCAGGCACTAAAGATAAGTCTTTCATATCAAAGAAGAACAACTAATTGATCTTTATTGTCAATTCACTAAATTAACGTATCGTTTATACTATAATTTTTACTTTGATGACGAACCTTGCACAGCGGCGATGAAAGCTCCAAGATGATCGGGCTGGTGGTCGGGATTCATGCCGTGTCCCATATTGGCTATGTAACTATAAATATAACGTAAAACAAAAAATATATTCAATACAAACACTTGGGTAGAGATACGAAATCAATGCGCACCAAAATTTGAAATGCAAACATTGTCAATTATCTCGGTTGAATGTATCAATACGTTAGGATCTGCGTTTTTTTCACGGCGCACGTTCGCTCGTGCTTTGTCATAGCAAAATGGGGTTTTTTCCAGATACACGGTTGCGAATCGATCCAAACAAGTCAGAAATAAACATCAAACCATATCTGTACACGAATCTAATTGATCTACCTATAGCATATTCTAATAAAAGCAGCAATTATGCATCCAAACATTCATCTGGCAAGCAAGATATGCCAGGTGAAAGTACTAAAATGACTCACATACCGGCCCTTGCCTCCACCAAATCGTGCGACCATATCTGAAGCCACCTCTGCGATTGTCTCAGTTGAACCATAAAGGGCACACGGATCCATATTTCCTGGTTTTGTGAGGTTAAACAGGAGGCGATTTGATGCAAGAGCAAATAGTAAACAACGAGAGGGACTAGCGTGCTCGATCATCAATGGTACTTGTGCCACACTTCACAAGCATTCTCATTTGAAGCCCAAGCCGGCGAAGAGAATCAAAATAGAGGCTAGTACATCAATGTGTGTGATACTTCTATATCATTCTCTTAAAGAGTACGTTCCTTAAATTCAGGAAGTATAAGCTCAAATTGTGAGCAGGCAACATCACGGCAACACGCGTCGAAGACCATGCGGACACATAACCGATCATCTCGCCAATTATTAGTAAAGTGTATATTCGAACAAAAAACTATATAGCGCCGACCAGCTTATAATATATCTAGCTGATTTCACAAACGCGAACAGATGCACAACAAGACAAATGACTGGATGTCATCATAGTGTGGTACCTTGTAGAGTTTTTTTGCCGCCGGTGCGACGGATAGCTTCCTTTGGATCCATAGTCCAGTCTAGACCAATCACGTCGTAAGGGGACTCCGCCAGATCTTCAAGAGCATAGTGCGCTCCCTTTGCAAAGACAGTCATTGGCACGACGGTAAGACCTTCTGCGGCAAGTCTGAATGAATCGCGGACAGAAATCAGAGAACAATATACATCACAACTGGTACATTAATATATTAGAGACGATATGTATGCTTGCCAGCTGGCGACTGTATGACAGCCCATAAGAGTATCTGACAGCCTAATACATATGCCTAGTATGGGGTGCGGGGGGTTTTTTTGGGAGAATTATCCGGTCAAGCTCGTCTTAAATTGAAAAAAAACCTAGATCATTCTGTCGTTTCAGTCATCATGCCATATGAATGGATGCTCGATTTTCAGATTCTGAAGCAAAGAAATAGCCACAACAAACAAAGAGAACCTACTTCGTCTTAACACTGGATGCGATGTGACTCAACAGTGGCAAGGAGTATTTCGCGAAGTGCACGGGTGTTAGTTCACCGGCCCATGACTCAAAGACTTGAAGTATATTGGCACCGGCGCGAACCTGAAAATTCGAGTGATTATAGGAGAATAAATTCAATGATTGCGTATCAAAAACGGACTTCGTGAGCGTAACTCAGTGGGCGATTACACATCAAAATGAGACACAGTACTTTGTACATAAAGCTACAATGGAGGCTCTGAGCAGCAGTGAGCAACGCACGATTCGAAAGAAAGCACCAGAGTGCCATGGGTCAGGTCTGCACACTAACCTGTTCAACGAGGTAGTCGATTGATAGATCGGCAATCATGTACAGGAGCTCCAAACTCTCAACGGGATACTTGTAAAGCCAAGCCTTCGCTTTGCTGAACGTTTTACTGCCTCCGCCTTCGACCATATACGCCATCAGTGTCCACTGTCACATATTAATCACCGAGAAATAGGTACGTTACATTACACATTCCATACATAGGAAAATAAATTCTGTCTTGATCTAGTGTGAAGCGGATCTTGCGCTGGCGGCTAAGTGTGCAGGGGCGATTGATGAGTTTGAGTTTGGTGTGAATGCGGACTGAAATTGCGTAGGCAATAAGAAGTACACGTTGTCATGTCGGTTAAGAGCAAAGCATGTGCCACAAAGTATGCAGTGTCAACTTCCGTTGTGAGACCCTTCGAGGAAAACGTCCGGTAAATAGTATCGTAGGTGACGTGGCAATGGTTGAGACACCCGATAAAATTCCTGCGCCACTTACCGGACCACCACAGAACCCAATAAGAGGCACCTGGCCGTCTAATTGCCTCTTAGTCTCTTTGATAGCTTCTGAAACGTATCCTAGAGTCGCTTTAACATCGGGTTTGGCCTACGAAATCCATAAATGAAAGAGAGGCAAGCTGTTTAAAAACCGCATGTGGAGATTTTCGATAGTGGCGAAAGCTCTTGCCCGCATTAATTTTCAGGGCCAATGCGGCATTCACATAGTTTAATTGAGACATGAAAGTTGTGTACGTTCCAAGCTTGAGATTTGAGATGGGGGCTCAAATCTAAAGGTATCGGGCGGGAAAAGCCATCCAGAACCGTGCCGCAAGAGCATGTTATCCACCGCATTGAATACCCTACAACATACCGTCAGTTTCTTCATGCACTCAGGTGTTATCAATGGTTCCGGAAAGTGAGGGCCTTTACCAGGAATCATCTCCACAGTCATACCTAACGCCTACACCACGAGAAAAACAAGAACAAGAGGTAAGAACGGTAGTTATGTTGCCCAGAATGGTGCCCAATAGCTTTCGTTCAAAGCGATAGTTGACACTTCTCAGTTAGAGAAAAAAGAATGTGTGAGCGTATTGTATCGTTCAACTGTTCTCTGCATCTTTTGTAGATAATTCTTAAGGCCCAAGGTGCAGCATTGTACAACATGGGATAATACATTTAAATGAAAATTTTTACACATGGGGCCAGCAGGGCCAAACCATACGCAACAGTCCCGAAAACTACAACGTAGAAGATACGGGGGCAAAATGACTCCCACAAATATATAAAAGGTAGTTGGTGGGAGGTAACCATACCTGAGGAATGACAAGGATATCCGAGAATATAATTACGGCATCCAGAGGAAATCTTCTGAGAGGTTGCATGGTAACCTAGACAAAAACCGAGTTATGAATGTAAGGACCTTGATAAGCAGAGCTAGATGATGGTGCGGTACGTACGCTGTTACATAGACAGCGTTTCATGCTGTCAAATTACAAATGAATCGAATGATATGGGGACTACCTGAAGCATAGAACAATACAAAAAAAACCATCGAATATGTATATTGCACTTAAGCAGGTGTTGCATGACACACACTTAAAAGACTCTTCCAAAAATATTTTCTCAATTAACAGCTAGCTAGTCTTGGAGACATGTACCCTGTCCGTGAGCATATATACTGTAAATGTAAAGTAGCACAAACTTGAAACATGTATTCAAAAAAACCGACAGAGAGTGTGCAAAAATATGCTGTGGAGCATCGCAGTTCGATGTGCACCAATACCTTCATACACAGAATCGTATACATATATATATATATATATATATATATATATATAGTATACATATTACTACTATATACATACACACACACACACCACACCACACACACACACACACATATATATATAT
>NW_014040534.1:49014-61914 GCF_001186125.1 Sphaeroforma arctica JP610
TTCGTATACTACGACTACACACACACACACACACACACATATATATATATATATATATATATATATATATATATATATGTGTGTGTTTGTGTGTATGTATGTATGTATTTATGTGTGTGTGTGCGTGTGTGTGTGTGTGTATGTATATATGTGTGTATAGAAGTACTAATGATCCTATTGAGATCTACCCGTAGATGCTTAAGCTACCAGGAACACAGATACACGAAGACATTTAATTATACTAGCTGTTCGTCAGACAATAATAATATACACACCTCCGCTGCAACCTTTGGTGTCCGGCACATGGTAAAAAAATCGTAGCTTTTTCGTACCTCCATGAACTCTGTGCAGTAAAGAGTAAGTATAGTTGGCTAAGCACGGAACAGCGAGACTCGTATATACGCCATTGTATTTGTCGACTAGGATAGAAAATGTTACAAGACAAGAGTGAAGACAATATTACGCTGACACAGCTGCTTAAAGAGTTCGATATATGTACATATACTCAAACATGCACTTTGTAGATATTTATTTACAGGAAAATGGCTGACATCATATATAGTGTGAAACACACCTGGGAGGTATCTGCCGGCCTGACGCATAACCCAAACAGGCGCCCTTTCGGTCTGCTCGCCTCGAGCTGCACGAAGCAGTAGATCATTCTTTAACTCGTTAGTCATTATGCTTTTCAGTGCCTTGTTGCTATGTTATGGCAAAAAATAATAATACAGTCAGCGTATATAATTATAGTGATCAATTTTACTGAATTCTGCATGTATCACAGAGCCCCCAAGATCAGTGAACACTAAAGAGCCCAGGCTCACACAAGACTACTCTTAAACTCTTGTGTGTGTATATGATTATGTTACATAAATATATTGTATATCGATGAGTCATTCACTCTGGGGTTCACTTTCTAGGGTTTTGTTGATCTAATCGGATTACGTCACACACAGTCACACAAGTAAACATGTATTCACCTTCTAAAAATCAAACATATATTATACAAGCGGATCGATATGTAGCATGTTTGTTTTCATTGTTGCATATAATAAGAGTACTGAACTAATGTCATACGCGTGTATGCATGACATACTAGAACTGTAAGCATGTCCATCCGGATCTGTAAAAAGAAGTTTGTACAAATTGTCAATGACCTTGAGATCTCTACCACGGTCGAATCGGAGTTAGGTAGGTATGCGCGAACAATAGTGTGTGTATTTAATATATACAAGTAAAACGCTTGGATATTTTGTTCAGGTGTGATGTATTATAACCTCAGTGTTTCGACTGCTAATAATGTTGTTTACTCTGTCATATGGTATGTGGATTGCTTGGGTTGGAAGCAACTCTATGTCTTCGAGATGTTTGCAATGTTAGTGTTTAAACGGTATATCTGTATATGTATTGTCTAGATCAGTATTTTAGAGTATCAAAGTATGATTCTCTCTCATTCGGTGAAACACTGGACTAAATATTCTGCGTTATATTTATAACAGACATTGCAAATATAACCAAGGGAGTCATGTATAACGTAGTCGTGAATGTACTAATCGCAATCTAACTTGCAAGACACCTTCATAAAGTGTATGTATCTTTCAGCAATGGAGATGCATATCATCATGGGATCTTGTGTGCACGCCACTTCTCTCTCTTGTTTGTCCCAAATGGACACTTTTATATGCGTATTTTTTTATTTTCACATATTTTGCTGTATACGTTGAGTTATATCCCTTCTTTTCCCTTTTTTTTTACCCACACATTTCTCATCAGTTGACAACAGCATCGGCGTAGATGCAGAGAACACACCTGAAGTGAATGTTTTACACACCAATCATCGTACAGTCCAAAGGCGTTGGGATGGACTGAAACATGATTTGGCCAAATTGCGGGCCAATACTGCTGTATGTCCGAGATTTACATTGCACTTGTTGATGAGCGACGATGGTCCACAATACTAAAAGGCTGACGCATGTGTGTTGTTTAAGTATATAAATCGCTTGGTATGCGGATCTTACTACTTTAATGACGTTTTCAAGTGTATGTCTATACTATGCACTCATGTCTCAAGTACTTCTAGCAGCGCAACGGCCGAAGCATATATGATGTCTGCAATGTAGGTGTCCTAATACCTCTAGTCATAATATTGTGAAAGCTTAGGATTTCACTACGTGAATTGCACACCCATGTCTCTTTCCTTGAATAATATTTTCCACAGTATACGCACGGTAGACCTTAGTTTAACATAAAGCTGTAAGTATTTTCAAACACTCCAGTACCCGAGCGGGTACCTCAATACGACAATCTGAATGAAGAGAGGGCATCGTACTAAAATATAAGAAGCCTTACATATAGTTTATATATGCTTTTGTCATCTTGGTTGTAGGTGGATCCGGGGGAAAAGAAACAGTTCATGCACGAGGTGGCACGGTGCTTGCCTATCATCGATCTACGATTGTCGGCCGCTCAAGTAAGTCTGTAAATCTAGACACCACGGTTGCATAGCCTTGTATTCATATGAAAACACTCTCATCCATCTGCTCATTGAGAACTGTATTCAGTTTATGCAGGATTATGACAACTGAAGCGAATTCTCGTCTTGTTTACAGACAGCGCATACTGCGGCTCTTCATCTCGACCATGGTAATAAGCATTTAGACAACCTGAAAGTAGCGATGGAGGCTGTTCGCATAGGGCCAGCGCATACTGCGCATGATAGGGTATGTCTTCAATCGTCATTGCTTCCGAAATAGACTAGGTTTTCACAATAAGCTCAAGATTATGTATTATTGCGGACAAGTACTGCGCAATCACAGGTCCGTGTTATACTCAAATGTGTCTGCTATCTGAATGTTCGTTCATCTGATGTCTGGATTTTTACACAGGATCGTGTGCGTGACGCTACAAAATGAAACCGAGGAGCGATTTTGACTTTGACCGTCATTCTGTTCACGTCTTGCGTTAAATATACGTTTCAAAACTTGAAATTTTACTAGCGGTGGTCCGATCTGTTCGCGCGTTGACATGCGCGATTGCGTAGCCAAATTCACTGCAATAACTCGCTTATCACTCTGCAGCTCAAAGAGGATCGATTTGAGCTTTCTAAGATCTATCCTTTCCCTCACTTATCGAGCGGTCAGACACTGGATAGCAAACTGAAACAACTCACGCTGGACGTCGAAATTTTTACGGTGGCATCGGATACAGCTATCCGGCGATACGAACAAGTTTTTCCCGCAGAAGCGGAAGCACATAGGCAGCAGCGTAAAAAGAACAGTATAGACAGAGCCGCCCCAGTCAGGCAACTCGTCAAGGAATCTAATCAATTGAGCAAAGATATACTCAGTTATACACGGCAGACTAGTTGAAATACTATCATGCTGATGGGCGTAGGCAGGGATAGCCTCGTGCACCTGACAAGTTAAAATGTACTGGCTGCGGGCGTTAGAGATCAAGTAGGTATCAACACTGCTGCAAGGTTCTGTTTCGAATAGGAAATATACACATTTATCATGTAAAACAGTCGCTTTGTGTTCAATACGTGCAACGAAGTATGTGCACATATTTATGGGCATTTATTTGTACGTGTAAACTGTAGCATTTTGAATAAAATAGTAGACATAGATTATTTGAAACAGAATGCTATAGTGACACCGGTACAGTGGCAATTTGCACAGCCTTCTGGACAAGTCGGGTCAAACAGCATTTGTGTCAGGAAGAATTGCCTGTTCGCCCGAATTGCCTTTGACCGCTAGGCGCAACATCTTTACTCTCTCTAGCTCTCTGACTCTAGTTACTAGTAGTAGAATAAGCCGTTAGACGGCCATTCGTCCCCTCCGTTCTGGACCGTCTGGAGGGATTTATTTTTCCTTTCTCTCTCTCTGCAATCTAATAATAATTGTATGTAGAGACACAGAGACTCAGAGAGTCTGAGTCTGTGAGAGGGTGTTCAATTTAGAAGGCTATGGAGACTGGAGAGGGGGATATTCGATTTTTAGGGTATCATAAAATCCTAAATCAAATAAATGTATTTGGTTTTTATGGTTTTTATCATAGCCTCTTAAAATTGAACATTTCATATATAAAAATAGAGTACATAAACAAAACCGGTCTTTTATTTTAAAGGAACTAAATGTCAGTCTACATAGAAAGGTTTTTATTACATATTTTTTAGCCTTCTCGAAACATAGTTCAAAAAGCCGGTTTAGAAAGGTTTTTACTAGACATCTTTTAGCCTTTGAGAGAGAAACACAGTCCATAATATCATTTACTTGTTTCTTATTTGTTAAATAAAAATGCAACAAAAGCGATAAAAACCTTTTTTTGTATAAAACTAAACTAGTTTTTGAGTTTTGAGTTTTCCTCTTCTTGTTGTTTGTTGTATTATTTGATTTTATTTTATTTTGTTTTATGAAAAACTAGGTTTTGTAGGTCTTTGTAAAAAAAATAGCAGCCTAAGTATTATTAAAATAAAATCCTTTTTGGTTAGAAAAAAACAATAAGAGCGAGAGAGAATTTATATAGAAAAAAAAGGATATTTATGTCTAGATAGCCATGGGCTGTTGAGTGTTGACTCATCAGTGTTGACTGTTGCCGCCTACACACAATTGATGAAACACTTCTTGTTGCGCTGTACGTATTTACGTCGTACGCCGTACGGTAATACATATTCAGACCGTGGAAATAAAACTAATGAGCGTTTCTAATTAGATCATTCAATACAGAGTGAACAGTGAACAACTGAACACTAAAAATACATGTATCACTCGTATCAGTGAAATTTACATAAATATAACTATAAAATTAAATACACACATACATATATATTTATTTTAAATATTCGAGTATATATTTTTTACCGTGTCAAAAAATACATCTTGTCTTCATTTTTAAGTTCGGCTCTACTGAGTCTACTCCCAATTCCCAGCAGGCCGTAGGGCCTAGAGCCCCAGACCCACCCCGCCAGACTCGGAGACTCCAGATGTCCAGACTGAGAGAGTCCCACCAGGCACAGCAGAGGGCAGATATTTAGAGAGTATGTAGTTACTAGATACTCTCTGGTCAGTGACTCAGTGGGTAGTGGTCACGCTCACCCACTCGGGCCACTCACCTGGTGAGTGATGAACTGGTGACCTATTATTTTCATAAATATTTACATATTTACTACATAGTACATACTGTCTGTATTCGGTATATCAAAAAATGCATAGTCTTCTAGAAAAACAAAAATGTCTGTAAAACAAACGCACAATTCTTAGTGGGGGTCTGTCACAAGTGAGTGCCAAGAACGGCCTAAATAATAAAACGTAGAGCGGGGCAGCGGGGTCAGGCTGACCCCCGGATCTGGTTACGTTACAAACGTAAATCAATCGTTTTTGAACATAGTTTACGTTACAAACGTAAATTCGTTTTTATAAGAATTCGGTTACGTCACAAACATGAAAGTGGATCGTTAACGTCGGAAACTCGGCTATGAAAAAAAGACATGAAAGCCACACCAGTGTGGCCAGTCCCAGACCCAAGAGTCCATTTGTTTCAACAAAACAGTGTAAATAAATACATTTCATGAAGTTTCAAGTTTCAAGAATCTTTCTTGTTGTATATTTTTATTAAAAAGTAACATTTTCTGAAACAAAAATGGGGGTTCTTACTCCAAATACGTCTCTACGACCTATTTATTTATAAACATGTGTAAATATGCTATTTACAACAAGACAGTCTAAAGATGTAATCTATATATATATAAAATATTTGTAAGTTTACATAGACTTCTAAATTGAACTCAACAAAGTTTATTTACAACCCCCATTTTGTAAATTTAAAAAACCCCATATGCTGTGACTGTTTGTCTTTTGTCTTTATACAATTTTAATTGTTTTTTTATGTTTTTTTAACCAAAAAAAAGGAACTGTGTATAACTGAGAGACGACTCTGAAGTCAGAAGTGCTGAGGCGCTGCTGTTGTAAATTTTGTGGATTTGTGGTTCCTGTATATGTCAAAGTGGGTTGTACAACCCCAAAAAAATATACTGGTGTTTTAGGACGTGTACCGCCTGTGCTGGTGGAATCGGTGGATGTGTGTGGGGAGCTGCGGTGTGAATACACACGTACACGTACACACGTGAGTGAGTGAGTGTGAGTGTGAGTGATCGTGAGTGATCGTGAGTGATCGTGAGTGATCGTGATCGTGAGTGAGTGAGTGATCGTGATCGTGAGTGAGTGAGTGATCGTGATCGTGAGTGAGTGAGTGATCGTGATCGTGATCGTGAGTGATCGTGAGTGATCGTGATCGTGAGTGATCGTGAGTGATCGTGATCGTGAGTGAGTGAGAGTGAGTGTGAGTGTGAGTGTAAGTATGGGTGTGGGTATGAGTGCGCGTGTGAATGAGTGTGAGTGTGTGTGTGGGTAAAAGTGCGAGTGCGAGTATCAGACTGTGAGTGCGAGTGTGAGACTGTGAGTGCGATGTGAGGACTGAATCACTGAGGAGGCTGAGTGCGAGACTGCGAGTGTGTGCGTTAAAAAGTAACGTTAACGCTTATTTATTCAGTTCAGAATAAACTAAAAAAACGTTTATACTGGTCAAAGGCAGGAAACATCGTCTATTTTTTTAAAATAGGGAAAATTCACGAAGACATTGAAGTTTTGAACCTAATGGCTCAGTGTTTTTAGGTCTCGGCTCAGAGAATGCACCTATAGTGACAATCACTGGGCCAATACGATATTCACGCTAAACGGAAACGTTTATTTTATCAGTTTTATACGTTTATACCAATCACAAAACGTATTGAGGTTGCCCCACCGTCGCCACATATAAAACGTGACAAACGGCGGGACACGTCCGAACTTTCAATCGTTGGGTTTGAACGTTTTTTTTTTAACGAGTAAATAACACTACAGCAGAATGCAGTTCAACTCTGACAAAATCTATTGGGCTGGCAGAAAACGCGAAGCACATGCTGTAAATTACTAAATCCATTATTGACTCTGCACAAAACTATTTTAACATGAAATAGACCAATCACATTACAATATTAAGATTTTTAGGTTTTATGTACCTCTCAGTCTCTCACTGAATATAAACTTCATTGAAACAAGAAAAAAATGAGTAGCGCAACCATAGATGAAGGCGCCAGCGTTGCATCACGGATCCACGGCTCCACGCCTCAAGATGCACTTTATATGGCGAAGTATGTAAAATGATACACACACACTCATTTAACATATCCTCGTCACCATCGACTTGTGTATTCCTATATCTTCCAATACACGGTGCTACATATTCACCTGTCACTGGAGGAGATTAAGTGTGAAGTGAGCTTATTAGTTGTATAGCAACATACACGTACTTGACCACAGCGCACGGTTAAGCGAATGCGTGTTTATCGTATATATATACCACAGCGTTTTGCTGAAGTCTCTGTCCAGCATAAAAACAACTAAATCACAGTGTTTCACATTCCATCACAGACGATTGTGCATGATCGATATGGTGGCGCTCAGACAATCCCCTGGGGGTATAGTAAAGGCAACCTACACATTCCTCATGCTTAGGTCATCCGCAGTGCTTGCATGCTGCCTAGTGAGTACACTTATGATAATTTTTGTATTAGGGAGCTCACAGCGCATTGAAATAGAGCAGAGTGTTGATATCGACAGTCTCAAGTCTTGGGCGTATAGTATGGACTTTGGGTTTCTGACCTCAGGTGAATTGACCCAGGGTGAACAATGGGCAAACAGATATAGGGAATTAATATCCGATAATGCGAGTTTAATAGTGACCAATAAGACAAATGGTTGCGATTTTGACAAATGTCAGCAAGGACCATATGTCTACTTTCTCATTCCGTTTAGAAATCGAGGCGAAAGTCTACGACGTCTAGCCGACACCTTGCAGATTGACGCAGAGAGTGCGCAGATCACCACCGTTGACTGTTTGTGTTTGGGTGTGGCTGATTACGACGATGTGGTTGACGATAGTATGAGATCAGCAGAAGCTTTGGAGCACTGGAGCGGAAGCTACGATATAAGAAGCGTATCAGGCCCCTTCTCGCGAGGAGGCGGTATCAAAAGCCTGCTTACCCCAAATAACATACTCACCACGCCAGAAGATAAAAGCATCTACTACATCATTGATACAGACATGGTGGTGTGGCCTGGATTCATAGATGATGTTATTAAGAATACTAAGCTGCAATCTGGCACTGTGCCTGTGTGTTGGAGTTTGGACAGCTACAACCGCAGCACTATGGCAGGCACTGATGGCTTCTGGAGAGGGTACGGTATGGGAATGTGGAGTATATATGCCAGCACACTCAAACGGGTTACACACTACAATATTGCGGGTGCCAACAAGTACAATTGGGGCTTAGAAGATTATGCGATTCAGAAACAACTGCGATACGGGACACAAAACGTACACAGGTATAATACACTTATGCAACGCTACTGTAATCCGTATCTGTTTCATTTTCCTCACCCTAAGATTAAGTGGGAAAAGTCTGCCAATGGAATGGGTAAAGATGTAGCTGTAAATAATCCGTTTAAAAAGGCCGACGAGATCGAATTCATACTGAGCATGTATGAAGAAACCTACTTCAACTTGAACAAGTATAGTGATGAACATGACCAGTGCGCGAAGTTCTTAAAACTGAGGAAAAACAACTGGAAATTCCAAACCTATCAAAGGTGAGAAGCCATGATATATCGAATTCCGGTTAACGGCCATCGCAACGGCAGTATCGGATTTGGTAAGAACAATCACGAGTAATCGGCAAGAAACGGTTGTCTCCTAGACTTCGGCGAAGACGAGGTAGAAAGAGAAAGCTTCCCGAATCTTCCATTATCTCCACCTGGAGTTGTCTGGTATTTCCCGACAGCCGGCATCGATCTTGAATTACCCATTCGCTTGTTGCGCATTTGATCGCCAATGGTCCGCGAGAGGCGCAATCGATGATTTTTAGTACATGGGCTTCGGGGTGTAGGCTGGTGAAGAACTCGGATATGGTAACAGTATACCCTCTTATTTTTAGGTGTAGTGACTGTTGACTTTCATATTTTTGGGGTTGGTAGCGGTAAATCCCAGTATGCATGAGTGACACGCTTCTGGTACGGTGGACGACGTCGGCTGTAATGCCGCATGCCTGCGATGGCGATGTCTGCATTGGCATCCCTGGCAGCGCAATGCAATGTAGAGTTACACTTCACACTGTGTCCTCTCCCCACTCCTCACACATTCAAGCTTGAATCATGCGCGCGCGCACACTAGATACATGTCAGAGTGTGAAGCTGCGTAGGTCACAAATTTATCATTAAGTATAATAAATATGCTCACCTTTTGATCGTCCTTCGCAAGCATGCGTATATATGTCATGTTCTTTTTTTAATAATATATACGCCTGCATTATGCACATATATAGCGCGCCATGTAATTTGCAATACAAATGTAGTCCCTCGCAGGTGGCGCATTAAAGACGGTTGGAAATTAGGCACATGTACGCTTTTTATTCACCTCGGAAGTAACTATCTACAGATAGTCCATCGAATACACCATGCAACGTGTTACGTAGTTTACATCGCAAATATGTTGTAGTCCAAAACGACGACCAAGTGCACCCTAAACTTTTAAACCATTGGATTTATAGCTATCACCTGAAGCCTGCTACAAGCCTGCGTTCGCTATGTACACCTCAAATGTAATACTATACTTATCAAAGGCACCTGTCTATTGCGCTATTCTTATGTTTGACCTCTCAGTCCAGCCTGAAAGGATTACTGTGGTGCAGACCCTCTTGCCCCGTCTCCGTAATGGGCGCCTCTAACTGAGCGGGGGTTTCCTGATATGACACCATGGGCGCATTCGAATCCGCTCGGGACAAGATATGCTCGTTCGCATTCGCAGTTGATGAATCGTCAGGCCCTGGAGGGGGGGTGTAGCCGCTGAAAGCGTCGTCGGAAGGCATGTTTCCGCTGACGTATAAGGGGTTCGCGTGCTCGGTTGCCTGTAGTCAACATGCCGGGGAAGGATTCAGAGGATATGCAAGAATAAGCGTGAGGGGAGTCTTGTAATGCAGTGAGCGAGACAAAGGAGTCGCCACGAACGGTTATGTGTCTGGTTCAAAATGCCGGTAATGACCTTCTGCACCAGTGCTACGCGCATGAACGAGCGTGACGAACCCGTCCATCATACAAATAGGACTAAGTGGCAGAAATCGTGGGAATTGTGGAGATGGGCAGCGCCCATAACTACAGCTCAGATCACAGTAACAAACCAAAAGGGGTTGAAAATACGGCAACACACCGATGCGACCGCTAAACCGCCATCGCTGTTCTCTACCAGCCGACTGCTGCCGGTCATGCGCGCGCTGGTCTTTGTTTGTGAATCTACACTCCCCGGTTTGTGGCTTGTCGAACTCATCTCCGGATGACTGCAATGCGGCACCGATTCGGCAATTAAGTTCACCAGAGGGGCAGATCGTAATGGAAAATGTAATTACAACAGAAACGAAGTAGTAGTGGGCTACACACAAAAGTGTCTGCAGGCGATACTGCAAGTGACACTAGCCTTCAATTATGCGAGAGTGGTGTACTTCTACAGTGCCCGATATCGCTTGGTATCGCCGATCACTTCCTTGACATACTATAAAGTTATTGATGGACAAAATTAGACGCGCATTTCTTGAAGGAAGAAGTAGTGGGTTACACACATACTAGCTCTAGGTGATACTACAAGAACTTGAAATTCAGCGAGAGTGGTATATTCATCAGCGCCCGGTATCTCATACTATCACCAATCACTTCTTCAACATACTATGAGGTTATTGGTGGGCACAGTGCAAAATTAGACTCGCATTTGTAAGTGCACTTAACCGAAGATTTAATGTGGTCATTGGTGACCACATTGTAACTTCACTTACAGATACTTCGAGATGACTCTTAAGAGCTTCTATAATAAACATATCGGAAATGCACGCGTGACACTGACGAGCTTCTCAAAATAGATATCCAAACTGCGCTCGTGAGCACCTGTTGGTGGCCCCGAAAGGACGGGGCGATGGAATACACGCCACATCCTAACCGTGACAATATTCAGAAGCTCTTGAGTTTAGCCATCGTCTAGGACAAGGCACGGCACGATAAATTCTACAACAAAGTCCACGATAAGTCACATACGCGGACACTGAGCGTAGATAAGCTAAAATCACCTGTTTTCCTGATATACATGGTCGTGTCGATAACGGTTTGAATTCCTTCTGCGTCTGATACATAGGAATAACGCAATTAACGCCCCCAAAAGCAAAATTAGCCCGACAATTCCTATGATGAGAGCCATAGTGGAACTGCCGTTTGTGTAATATGAACCTGCCTTAGAAGCAAAGAGCGCAATTGAAGACGTAGATATGAGTACACGCCAGTAATGCAGAGATTCAATTGAACCAACGATCACATATACAAACACATGCGTATACCCCGCTACAATGGCGTACATATCAGTTCACAAGTAGGCAATACTATAAACCAATAGAACAGGGTCTGTAACATACAGTATCATCCAGTGGCGTGGGGAAAGCATCCGCTGTACTTTCTGTAGAGGCCACAGTGAGTGTGCCGGACATGTCCATCTGTGACGTGACATCAGACCCCACCATAGTACACCGGGGAGAGAGCTGTGGAAAGCAAAGGCGGCTATTGAATAGAACTCGTGAACTAGACAGGTGGAAGAAAGTGCTCGAGCACTGATATTGGGGTAGAGGTATGATCGGTATAAACTTCATCTTGCATTGTCAGTGTTCAATCGCAGATAGAACCAAAGTACAATGGGGTTTGGTATGTTGTGACTGATGCCCCGACAAGAAGGTGGGATATGTATATTTCAATGCCAGGAAGAACAGCCAACGTTGACTTGATATTGCGAGACGCTGTATAACCTTACCACGACTAATACTTACAAGTTTAGAGCCAAAACATCAGAAGCCTCGACAGAGTTTATAAATAGCACAGCCTCAGATGGTGTGGCGGGTGCATCCGACCATTTTCATACCACAGTAGCTTGAAAGAATATTTAAAATAAACTAACCCCCCAACAAATTTAGTATAAAAAACCCCCCAAAACATGTAAAAAGAACACATACTACACGGTAAACGACAAACAAGAAAGCCTACCTCTGTTTGACCGTCGACTTCGGCGGTGCAGTAGTCGCACCAGCTCTGCACATTCATAAGAATTGTAAATTAAAAGAAGCCTGTGTATGATTCAAGGTTTAGCACCCAGGATGAAGGCAGCGAACAACTCAATACAGACGTACCCAATTGCCCAATATTGCGTGCACGGTGGGCTTGCCGTGCAAAGCCTTGTGGGTATACGAAGTGCACATCTATTGCTCACCAGCCGTGAGTATGTATGCCACGTCAGTATTCCCTGGTTTGTGGGCGAGTTGAAATTACCCGTGGCTCGCAGTCCAGCCGCAGCCATGCTATACGGTAAGACTAGCAAATAGTTTTAATCCTAATGCATGGTGCCTAGTCCGCAAATAAGGCTTGGACCGTACGATCACCCCTCCTACAAGCACCTCGCCACTTAAAGATTCGCAGAGTTTCTAAGACATGGATATTGTCGAGTGTGGGCCTTCTCCCTGTAATATTTCATCATGTCCCACCTAATACACACCCCCGCCCTCTCAACAATTATATATATATATATAAATATACATACATACATACACCCATTCCATACATACATACATATATATATATATATATATATATATATATATATATATATATATATATATATATATGTGTGTGTGTGTGTGTGTGTGTGTGTGTGTGTGTGTGTGTGTGTATATATATATATATATAATAATATATAACTAACTACGTAAACAACCGTAACGTTAAACGTAAA
>NW_014040534.1:61934-66127 GCF_001186125.1 Sphaeroforma arctica JP610
ATATANACTAGACACTACACTACTACTACTAACTACTATACTATACTATATAATATATATATATATATATATATATATATATATATATATATATATATATATATATGTGTGTGTGTGTGTGTGTGTGTGTGTGTGTGTGTGTGTGTGCGTATATATATATATATGTAAATAATTAATTACATACAAAAGCTCCAGGAATAAACTTGAAGTACATCTGAGTCCTGCCAAATCGCTTACCGTATCATTGGCCAGGGCACCCATAGTCACAATGTCTTTGAATTCGGTCCAATTGCAGAATTCCTGGTTACCTGTACCACATATGTCGATGGGAAGTACAACCGCGTTTGGGCCTACGGTTGAATTTTCGAAGGTGGCTGTGGCCGTGGGTGTTGCAGTGCCTTCAGGCGATCGCAGAACTACCCGGACATTGAAACCGCTGTCATCGAGATTGCTGCATGGAAGAGGTGTGTTCATAAATATAGTTCACGAGTGAGAATGTACTGTATGACTCTGTATTCGTATGGTCTAACCGGGATCGGTTGCGAGCCTGACAAAAGCGCCTCTAGACGAAGATTTAACCCTACTAATGATGCAGTCTGATAGCACAACTCTACAGAACTAAAAATTTTGGCTCGTAGTTGTGTATGGCGTCCCCGCCTCGCGGTTGTAGCGACAAATCAACTGCAACTCATCAACCACCAGGTGTCGGTAAATGTCACACCTAATGCGTGTTCTAACGTAAGTGCACATTGGGCAGAGAGAATTATGAAGCAAACAGAATCATACTTCCATTGGACCTGCAAACTGTGTGCAGCATAACAGATCGTCAGCTCAGAGTCTCTCAACGTGTACCATGTGCGCAATTCATATGATATACATTTCGTCGATAACGAGCCAGACAGCACACCCCACAAGGACAGACATATCGACCGCTAGTACCCATCCCTTAACAGCTGACTGCAATCACGGTCGTGACGTTGATATGTAATACGCCAATCAGCACCTGGACACAATCCTCATTGCATACCGATATAGCTCGAAGGCAAGTACAGTGCCAGGCGATGGGATGGTCGTCAAGGTTTTAGTCTCAGCGTGTAGATAGTCCAGCAACGGGATTATCACCGAATAGTGTGCTGAGTAGTATTGTACCTGCAGTTGTGATAGACACATAATCAGATGCAGCAAATAAGGCACTGAAGATCCCAAAACATCGGGCAGATGATCAGTTCCCCTGCGAGTCCTCCATAATGGATGCGGCCAATTATCAATAACATGTAATGCATAGTACAAGTAAAAGCCTTCACAGAACTTAATAGATCGTGATCGCTTTGCCGAACGTGGATATCTAACTGTGACCCAATTTCAATCTTGTGTGACTATATAAGTTTCAAGTAGAACAGCCTGAAACTCACATCATGTGAAAAGCTGGTACACGCCGCAAGTTTTCATAAACATATGCAGAATGCTCGCAGGTCCTTCGCGTCCAAAACTGCGCTGCTGAAGGATTGACAACATCATACCACCCCACCAAAACAAGAATATGTAGAGATGCACTCTACACCTGATTTAACTTGGGTGTACATAAAGAGACAGCTTCTCACGCACAAGTGTGTAGGTGCATCTATACCCTTTGATACGCTTGCACATACTATACGCGCCATAGGAGAGTGTTTTCATTATCAACAACGCACCTTTATATACTCATCAACGGGTTGTGGCTTTCCTCCCGCATATTTCACCACATCATCAAATTGTTGCCAAATTTCATACATGATTCTTCCTGAGCTGGCTGTGATGGCTTCGTCTGAGCTATACCGTTCGTACTCCAGCCAAAAGGCTAGCTGTTCTATATCAATATATGTAGGGTTCGTTGTGCTGATGTTGCTCGAATGTAAAATATCATATCTGAGGGAAAAGACAGCAAGGACGTGTTTGTACAATGTACGTAATAAACTTTACATATGGCTGAACGAATGTGAATTCTGGAGTAGGCCACAACTTCGCACCGCTCAATGGCGTGCGATTTCATTTCCTTTGATCTAATTAGCTTGATAACAAGAAACGAACACACTCTAAATCATGACGCAGGTACTTGTTCCGCCGATCGACACACAAAAGAGCTGAAAGTGAAATTTGAGTCATAGTGTCTAACAAATGTCTATAGTCGGCTTTGTGAGGTTCGATATACAGAGCCAGGTGTGCTAGGCCGACACAGATGAGTGTATTTTCTCACTAAAATTTTCATATACACGTCATGGGCAACACTCGCACGATGCGTACGACGTGGGACCCATGCATATACTACGATTACAGGCGACAGATAAATAGCAGCGTTGGCCATGAGGATGGAGACATGAAACATACTTGCTTTGAACATTTAGGTATAGGTAGCGTCTGTGTGATAACAAATATACAGAACAAACATCATGCACGTATCAGAAATTCCAGCTTGATGATATAGTAAGTATCGGAACACTACGTACGACACGCCGACGCTACCAGCTGACAAGCAATAATAGAGTTTCACCCAATAATTGTTCAATATACAGGTCCAAACTTACACATTGTACACATCTTGGAGTGTCGCTAAGACCTGTTCCGCATCGTCACTGACCTCCACAGCCATCGCCTGCGCCGCCTGACGCAAGGCTTCAGTGCTCTCCTCTTTACTCGTGAACTCGTCGCTGACATAGAACTCATCCAGCTATGAATTGTCCATGATCATACTAGTTAGAGAATGTGAGGCTGCTTGGCTACGTGTATCTGTCCATGTCGACCCGTGGGCAGGGCATTCTGTATTGTAACTGTTTATCTGAACACATCGGGATAGTATGTGCCAGCTCTCTGCTAGACATGTACGTCATATCTACCACTTTTAGGAACAAATTTCAATACCAAAACCACATGCACTCAACGAGAAGTACTGTCGTGTTTGCGCCTGAAAAAAGAACATACTGAACGTTAAGCCTGCATGTTTGTGCAGAAACTATTCTTAGAACTCTATCACTCACAGTCATTCCCATACAAACCTTTTGTTGATATTTGGGACAACTGAAGTGTCCTCTGAGAATCATGTCTGTGTCCACAGACGTTGCATGAATTGGTACAAATGTTGCGCCGTTGAGTAAACCATCGAGAAAATAGTGTGCGCTTTCCAGTGTGCGATCGGTATCACTCGAACGCACAGAAATCTGTTGTGTAAGGGTCGCAGAGTGACAATAGAGATGTGGGTGAGAAGTGCCATAATTTGTTTTGGGGTCTGTGACAGCACGCACATAGTACAATCAAGACTACCAAGAGTACAATTCTAAAGACGTACATCAAAATAAAATGGCAGGATATGAATTATTAAAGGAGAGATATACTATCGGGTGCTCTCGAAATATAGATGAAAGAAATGGGCGACCCACGGAATGCACAGTCGCACGTATGTAAGAAGAACAACCACGCATGGCGAGGAATGTGAAACGCACTTGAGAAGGAGACAACAAATAAGGACTGCAATTTGATCATCGTCCCATCAGGATCGCTGTCTGTAGCATTGCAAGCAGAGTGGCTTATATGCTTAAATGATTACATGTGATATACTTGCCTGTTTAGTCTTATATTACCTACATTTGTGACAAAGAAAGCTGCGTAGCTACTAATCGATCCCGAGATATACAGAAACGGGATAGAAAGGCTCTGCAATGCATCTGTAGTATTCGATTGGTATGCAAGGTTCTTGCCACTACATGGATCGAAATACTTCGGAGATTGTATCCCAATTTGTCAACACCCTGATCACATCCACTTCAACTCATTATAATATAATTAAACATGTATACCGCAAAAATTGGTTATTTCAACAGCAAGACTCGACGTTGAATCCTTACCGCCCCAGTCCCAGGATCAAGTGTCTCATTAGTTACTCCCACAATGGGCGTACTCGCATCATCCGATAAATAGGCTGTGCGCGCGTACTGTCCAGCTTCAAGTAATTCTGCACGACCCTCGCTCGTCTGCAAATAGCAGATATTAATGTTTAGCGACTGAACTCTAAATTAGGTTAAAGAAGAGCCTACAATGAAGCAAAACTTTACCTGCGCTAAACATAATTTTTATGCTTTCCACTGCGTCTAAGGGCAAATAATGTATATATATATATACGTATATACTTATATTCAATTTATATATATATTCAATTTATATAT
>NW_014040534.1:71497-81497 GCF_001186125.1 Sphaeroforma arctica JP610
GCATGCGCAAAAAATGTGTTCTTTTCAAGGATATAGCACATATACATAGGTTTGTACACGCGCGTTCGAGATCGTTGTACGTGTTGAAGTATGGTGCTCGAATTTTACAATTCACACAAAAAAATGTAAAAGTATGTAGTAGCTTGAAACCCCAGTACTAAATACAATTTTGTCCTCTTTTCCCAAATGTTTTTAAAAACACATGCACATACGATATGCACATACGATATTAAAGTATGAAAGCAATAGTTGCAAGCAAGCTTGTGCAATTCAAACACCTACAGGCACGATGAAACACCTTCAGTGCAGTCCCAAATTTCGACCAAATTTGTATGCATACGTTTTTCCCGGACCATCACTTATTCGTCAATATGCCCAATCACGGAGTAACTCACAACGTCGTTGTCTACGTAAAATAGCATATTTATAGGTATGCGTTAAAATTGTGGGTGAACGAGTGTGGAATACAACATTGAGCATTCAGCATTTTGATTCTCGTGCCCACTCGTGCGAGAGTAAAGAGTAACAGACCAAAAAGAAACTCGTAAACAACGTTACAACAAGAATGTATACGCGAACTCCGGAGTCCGACTACAACAACTAAGAATTTGAGTCTTGAAGCGTCAACCGGGCGTCATTGATTTTATAAATATAGAACAGGAGAGAATATATATAAAGCCCGCGCATAGGTCGACTCACTGCAGCAGCGGACGCACCTTCAGCCCTCAGGGCGCAGGTCAGGGGCCTCAGGCCCAAAGCCTCAGGCCCAAAGCCTCAGGCCCCGGGGCCAGGGGCCAGGGCTCAGGCTCACTTAATATGAGATAGGGAAGAGTCGCGCACCAAGGTGGAGATTGGAGACTCTAGAGAGAGAGGGTTAGTGGAGACTGGATTCTGCCCAGAGGCTGACCAGAGTCCCAGAGTCCCAGACTGTGGACTCGTGGAAACCCGCGCCTCAACTCCCCCAGTTCCCAACTCCCGACTCCCAACTCCCGACTCCCGACTCCCGACACGGCCCAACTCCCGAGGCTATTCCTCTTTGAGTCGAGTCTTGGACTTGAACTCTTCTTCTTCTTCTTGGAGACTTGACCTCTCAGCTGATCACTGTTCAGTGTTCACTTATTCATACTTCAGAGTTCGACCTTTCACGCCCTCAGCAGTCTCACAGGCCAGAGTTAGGCCACATCAGTTAGCAGTCGGCAGTTCAACACTCAGCAGTTCAACACTCAGCACTCAGCACTCAGCAGTTCAACACTCAGCACTCAGCACTCAGCACTCAGCACTCAGCACTCAGCACTCAGCACTCAGCACTCAGCACTCAGCACTCAGCACTCAGCACTCAGCACTTCTCTTCTCTCTTGGCCCTCTCTTGTGGGTGAAGGTATTCTCTACGGCTAACCCGCAGGGCGCAGGGCCCTTTTTACTCACAGCAGTCTGCAGTTCTGCACTCTGCTCGCTCTGCCACAGCCTGATGGGGTTTTACACCGGCTGTGACTTTTTCTTTTCAACACTATTTTTTTTCAAAACAAGAGTAAAACGAGTTTTTTTTTCAAACAAACCATGATAAATAAATACATACTGACATAAATATGTACCCATATTCCCATTTTAATAGTCAACACCAGTCACCACTCACCACTCCCCACCCCCTTTTCACTTTTGC
Organism: Sphaeroforma arctica JP610; assembly: GCF_001186125.1. NCBI lineage: Eukaryota > Ichthyosporea > Ichthyophonida > Sphaeroforma > Sphaeroforma arctica. Next base: position 73,158 of record NW_014040534.1, read on the forward strand.
GCTCGCAGATAGTATGTATCCGACTTCAGTACAAATCATAAACAAATATCTGGAAACGACAATACCAACTAAAATTTATAGCCTATAGTCCTATACTACTAAAATTGAAACATATTATTTTATTGCCTTGTGCAAGTCGGATAGTGTCCGACGTTTGAAAATTCAAATTCAAATTCTTATTGCTAGTAGAGAGAGTAGGATATTCTAACTTTTTTTTTTAAATAAATATAACAATCGGTTGGTTTTATATAAAGTACCCCTTAGACTTTAGAGGCTTAGGATAGCATCCGAATTCCACTTGTTTGTTTTGGGCCAAAAAATTGAAATCCGGATACTATCCGCGAGTTAAAAAGAGACAAGCAAAAGCAAATATTCCTCGGGTGATGTTCGGATGTGGTCGTATTTATTTAAAATATACTTTATTTTGAAATAGTTAAAATATCAAATGTCAATTGTTTTTTATATAAAAAGCATGTTCCTGAGTTTACGACACTGAAAACTTGAGGCACACGACACGGAATCTGGTTTTGAAATAGGGGTTTTTTAAATGTTTTAAATTATCTCAAAAATTATGAAACTCAGCACCAAATTTTCGTTCAATCACAGTTGTAGTTCATGCGGACAAGATTCCAGAAGTTATAGTAGCCAATCAATATCCATTACAACGTAGTTTGCATTTGTAATCGCTTACCAATCACCTCACAAGTTTCGAATACTGGGTATTTTAGAGTATATTGGACGTCGCGGTAGTGGTGACCCGTGACCGTCTAATGTCTTCCCTACATTGACACTTGTAAAAAATATCGACACAAGAGAGAGAGGGTGCGAATTCATCCAGCGAGAAGATATAAAAGAGATTTGCATGTCCTCCGTAAGAGACATTCTGAGACTCACTTCTAGAACGAACGTAGCTATCAGTGACAACAAACCAGTCGACAAATTAACCTAATATAACCTAGCACAATGGTAAGTATGATAGTTTGTTTCGATTCGCCTTTTACAGTGTGTTTGATAATGTCTCAGTTTGTTTACTATCTGTTATGAGATTTACACTTTCTCCGGATGGGCAACTGGTTGGTGTTCAGCCATATTCATATCGGTTGTTAGCAATTCACTTAATAGCTTATTCACTTGTACACACCTTCCTTGCACATAATAGACTTCTTACGAAAGCAAAGGACCCAAACCCGAAACCGGAAACTTCATCGCATTTGATCATATCAAAGTCTGGTGTGGTAATGCCAAACAAGCAGCAGGATACTACTGTTCTCGCTTCGGCTTTGAACCTATTGCCTACCGAGGTCTGGAGACTGGAAACCGTGATGTATGCTCGCATGTAGTCCGTTCGGACAAGGTTACATTCGTATTCCAGACACCTTTGGCACCCAACCAGGAAATGAGCGATCATCAATACTTGCACGGAGATGCTGTCAAGGATGTCGCGTTCCTTGTTGAGGATGCAGTTGGAATCTTCGAGAAAGCCAAATCTCGCGGAGCAAAGATTGTACGTGAGCCATGGGAAGAGTCTGATGAGTTCGGTACCGTGACAATGGCAACCATTCAAACCTACGGCGACACAGTGCACACATTCGTTGACAGATCGAAGTACAACCCACCTGCGGGCCATTTCCTGCCTGGGTACAACACGCTAAAGCCTGATCCCATCAACAAGCTACTACCTCCCGTCAGCCTTACTCACATCGACCATTGCGTTGGAAATATGCCTGACCAGGGCATGGTTCCCGTTTGTGAATGGTATGTTCATCGATTTCCTCCGCTATTTTGGTGTAAACTTTATTTATTTATTTTGTGGAAAGCAACAATATTCGAAGATTCTAACATTTTCTCTCTTTTCAAACAGGTACGAAAATATTCTGGAATTCCATCGCTTCTGGTCTGTCGATGATAGTCAAATGCACACCGAATTCAGGTTCGTACTCTTGTTAGTGTGAAGTCTTTAAGTGATTCAAACTGTGTGTTTTAGTAATACGAATATTCAATTCCACACAAATGGATTTTACACTGGTATCTTCGTCTCATTCTCTCGTCAATATTTTCCTATATAGTGCGCTACGGTCTATTGTGATGGCTAGTTACAGTGAAACTGTGAAGATGCCCATCAACGAACCCGCTAACGGAAAGAAGAAGAGTCAGATCCAAGAGTATGTAGAATTCAATAGCGGAGCCGGTGTGCAGCACATTGCTTTGCGCACAAACGATATCTGCGGCGATGTACAACGTCTGCGCGACCGTGGAGTTGAGTTCCTGAGCATTCCCTCTGCTTATTACAAAAACTTGAGGGCTCGTTTGGAAATGACCAACCTCAAAGTGCAAGAGGATATGGATATTGTGGAGAAGTTGCAGCTGCTGATTGACTTCGACGAGAATGGCTACCTGCTGCAGATCTTTACCAAACCTGTAGAAGATCGCCCCACTTTGTTCATTGAGATCCTACAGCGTCACAATTTCGAAGGTTTCGGAGCCGGAAACTTCAAAGCTTTGTTCGAGTCTATCGAGATTGAACAGGGTCGCCGAGGAAATCTCTAGATGATAGTAGTCTCTTGCTATTTTGCTTCGTTGCAACTATTTGTGACATGTGCAGAGTGGTATGCGATACATCATGTAAAGTATGTACGTGAAATCCCATTTGATTTCCGTGCACTAAGTACCGGGCCCGCCGTCTTTGACGGCACATGAACGACGACTGGACGTTTAGGTTGTGAGGGTATAGGTCTGAAATGATTGGATAATTGTACATATGTATATGCATATCGTATATATATGGCACTTGTTGTTATTCATTGTTCAGACCAAACGTACCCCGCACCCGCGTCTACTTTAGTGTATTGTGCATTATATTCTGAGATGTGTTATGTACACGACGTAATACTTCTAAATACTTACTCGTGTTCTGATATGACGAGGAATATATTCACCACATATACCCGCCAGATCTATGGATCTAGCGCTTAGATGTACGCATCTAACGAGAACAAAGCAGAGTCGTTAGTTTCATCCAAATAAAGTTCTCACTTTACCATACTTGTTCCTACGATTGCGTACTGTACAAATTACTTGATGTACTCTTAACGTGCTTGGCAATACTGAATTAACATTCGCCAACCCTCGATTTGTGAATATGATGGTTTATTTTGTACATCGTACCTAAAACAAGACCTTCTTGTGGCTTGTAATCTCAACACTATGAACATATCGCACCAATATCAAGCCATTGGTATCTTGGCGAGCAGATAGAATAGGTGCGCAATTCTCCCCGCGCACGCCGTGTGCGCGTGCTCTATGGGCGTATACAAAACGACAAGGCACGAGAAAGCTCGACGTGTGCCTCTTAACTTGTCAGGTTGAGAACAAAGAGAGCCGTTAATTTCGACAAAAAACAATTCTCACTATACACACTTTTTGTGATGGATACGTTTTACCGGTATATGCCCTACATATGCACAACTATGTGAGATAGTAAATTCAAGCTTTTCGCTAGCCAACCTTCCACAACAGATCACGGTACATTTATGTCCTTGCACGTGCTCGACACCTCGAAACCCTACTCAAACCCCGTACAAATTACATTCACTTACAAAACTTTGAAAATAAAGACTAGACTGTCATGAGTAATTATTTCCTGGTATCTCAAAGAATGTTTCGTTACTACTTGCGTAATCATGTATAGTGCTTATATATGTGTGCAGTATGAAGTTGATTGCTAGAATGTCAGGCTACTCTACAATACGGTGCACCACAAGTTGTACATACCACTCCAGTAGTATATTTTGATGTGTTTGTAGTTGCCTCTGTAATAGATCTTGGTTTTAAAGTATAGTGGAGTAAATATCAGTACTGAAATCCGTACCTTGTCCACAGGTGACAGGATAGTCACTACTGCAAGCAAATGGTCGAGAGAGAAAAAAATACCATCGTACATAGTCTTGACGCCGACGGACTCGTACAACAGACGTCCGTCTGCCCCAATTTTCGCTTCTTCTCTCTCTCTCAAGAGTAGAGTAGAGATAGTCATGCGTCTATCTGACTGTTTTTCAACACAGCTGTATTGTATCAGAAGATCACGGAGACGCGGACTCGTCTATGAAACAGTTGCGTAACGAAGGGTCGGAGGCATGTAAATATATAGGTGTCAAAATGACTTCATGTATATTTATATGCTCATTTTCACGGCCTTCTTCTAAATAGACATCATTTTGGTATCGGCTGAATAGTGTGAATACATTAAATATTATAAAAAATATACACATACATATATATATTATGCTCTGGATTCTTTGTTATTTTCACACATGTGAATATAATGGGTTTTAACCCATTTTAAAAGATAATTTGTTCCAGGACCCATCTATTATTCTCACATGGTGTGAAAATAGTAAGTGTCAAATCGATGTCTTTCTCATATTCTGCAAATTCTCATATTCTGCATTCTCTTTTTAGCAGAGTGGATAATGAACGAATTGGATACATTTGTATGTGTAAATATTGGTGTGTACAACTGTACACACAAATGTACGCAGTCTTGCATATTTATTTGTATATTTAATACTCAATAGCAAGAAGGTATACATATATTTGTCTTGCAGTTGCGTAAAACAGCATGTTGGGTATTCCTCCACGTCCTGATCATATATCAATCGTACCGCAGACAGGGGATGAGTCAATGATCTCGGACGATATTATAGCGAATCCTCCACTACCTTCTGATTGCGACGAACAAAGATTCCGCAAGTATATGAACGAAAGTGCGTTTACGTTGCACTCTGAGAAAGGTAACAAGGGTATCAACGGATCAACTGTAGGAGAAGGGGATAAGCTTGTAGATAAAGTAGTCGTACCAGATGCCGGCGAAGTGTACCAAAAGCTCTCCTTTGATTTCCCACAGTACAAGGAGCACGACGGTCGTGCTCTACTGAACTCAGATATATGGCGTTCGTCAGGACTCCCTCAGGGGTGTACATTCAATCGCACACTGGTCAGCAACGTGACTGAGGCCGCAATCAAGGAATCTAACGGCAGCTCAGGGTGTGTTGTCAAGTATTGTATTTGCCCGTGTGGTGTAAATCCTGCTCGTGGGAGAATCTGCTTGTCGTTTTATCTTTCCTTGTGTAAACGTCCGTGTTTGTTTGCAGTGCAAGTATTTAGATTACGTTGTATGTCGTAGACTAGATGTGACTGTCTGTCCGAAGTTTGTGTTTGATCTTGTGCTTTCCGAATATGTTTTGTCGCATTTTGCGCTCAGCTACTTGAGAATGTAGTCGCTTGCGATATCAAGCGGCGTGTTGCCTTAAGTTCCTTCTTACTGTTGCTAAACAAAAAGACTATAGTGAACAAGTGTACCTACTAGGCGGCTATAATAACGACACTATTGTACGTCGATTGGATCTTCGTCATTGCCGACCATATTACTCGTCACTTGTAGTAGCAAGCCTCAGTAGAGTACAGCGAGCTGACTTATGCTTACAGAAGTGTGTCATGATCTTCACTCCTTGCAATTGTTGCAATTGCGCATGGATGAATTGGAAGTAACTATGTCAATGGCTCTGAGTCTAGACATAACTCGTGTGTCTGAATCTTTGATGTTTTGTGCGTGGCGGTGGCGTAATTAACTGTTAGTGGTGCGAGTAAGTTTGTTGACAAGTCTGATGGAACGGCAAATTCCTTGGTAGACAAATCTAGAATCATTGACGACACACTTCTGCTCTAAGATTGTATCATGTCTTGCAATGAATGCAACTGTGCCGATACCCGTACAATTGTCTTTTGCGGTACTGAGGCAGGCTTGAGGGGCCTGGAATATATAAAAATTCCCGTGTAATCAAAGTATCTGAGGAGAACTAGAGCGAGCTAATCTAAAAAGCGTTTAAAATCATACAGCCATCTAGCATCGGATTGAATTTACCCTACACGATGCTCGGTCTCTTACTGTTTCTGTTATTCGCACAAACACCAGGTTCGAGTCATTTGGGGAAGTATATCATCGGGTCGTTCTGAAGGGCCTGTTGCACTTACTGACCTGTGACCGGACAGAAGCGGCTCTTCTCCTGCGTAGCTACAAGATCCAAGTTGAGACCACCGAGAGAACTCTTGTGGTTGAAGTTCCGGAGGTATTAGCAATCACTATACCTGTATTTTATACTTTGCCTGGTTTAGCCGGCGTGCGTGTGGCCTTAGATTTTAAATATACATACCCACGTGCTCTTGTGGCGTAAGTCTAACTTGTATGTATTCTCAGTTTTGCGCGCGTGTAAGTTTATGTAGACTCACGAGTCATGTGTCCCGAAGGCGTACGTGACCAGTGTATTTAGCCAATTTTTACTTAGGCGATGACAACCCCGACCGAAAAAGCGAGTCAAATATTTGCGTATATATAAAAAATCGCTGTGCATATATTTGGTGCCGCAATCACGCTCCTATTTGCGAGGATATGGTCATTTTATGTACCGATATAAGCTATTTATGCACCGATATCAGATATTGATGTACCGATATAAGCTATTTATGTACCAAATATCAGATATTGATGTACCGATATAAGCTTGTCTGGTGATCAGTTTTGCATGAGTAGAGGCCTTTTCGCTGGCATGCGATCTCCTCAAACTATCGCTCGTACTTCTCAATAAGAGTACGTGATCAGCCTATGCTCATTGGATCTCTTTTTAAATTCTCAGAACGGGCAAACCGAACATACATATGGAGAAGAAGATGGCAGTGATTTCGAATTCGAGGATTTTGATTCACCCGCAGAATCCAGTCCTGCGCTAGTAGACCCAACCAGGTCACTTACTATAGCGACCACTCACATACATAAACTTATGGATCTGTATAGTTTTGTCACGCCTATCACCCTAGCGTGTATATCCCACCAGGCGTGGGTGGAAGAGCATGTCACCGACACACTCGTGGCGATCATCGCGTGTCTGTCGGAGATGCACGTGAGCGCAGGTGATACACAGGCGCGTACAAGCATACACGGGGCAGAGAACGGTGCAACTAAAGGACTCAGTGTGGCACAAGGTGTGGGTATGCTCACGGCTGTGATGAGCACCAGGCCGGTGTTGGTGGAGGATATTCTTCCGCATCTGATACCTGATGAGGAAGTGGGAGATACAACCGAGGCAGATCGGCGAGACTATGGGAAGGTCGCAAAGGGCATAGTACGAAAGCACCGCCTCCCGTGCGAGCCTCATTACCTATCAATCCTCGAGTGTGTGCCATTGGCAGACGATACAGAGGGGAAAGGAGCTGCACAGCGGATCAGTCAGAAGCTGGCACAGGGTGCTCGTGAGACATGCGTTACCTATGATGGCTGGAGAGCATATGCGCGTGCCGTGGCTGTGTGTCTGCCCACACTCGCCGAGGTGGCCGCCGATGCCATTTCGGTCGTATTGCTGCATCAAAAGGAGTTGAAGAAACAGGCTAGACTGGCGGAGAAAGCAGGAACAGGAAACAGTGGTAGGGGTACGGTGTTTGACTCCAAAGGACTCACTGGTCTGCGACACGAAGTCGCGTCAGTCACTGCCATTGTCAGCCGGTATGTGCGTCACGGGCCGAGGGAAAGTGTGGCTAGTGAACTGCTGGGCTGTGGCCTGTGGCGTGATTTGGTACGATTGATTGTCCTGGTGGGTGTTACAAGGAAGAACGAGGCTGAAGATGAGTTTTGTGATAAATGCCAGAAGAAGACGGGTGTAGGTGGTAATAGCGAAGTCGCGAGTGTAGGGTGTTGTAAGGATCCCACGCATATGGAAAGTAAGCAAAAATCGCACAGCGAAAATGTCAACATGGAGATTGTGGAGCTGCTGAAGATGGTGACACAGGGCTGCTGCGGTTACGAAGAACTCAGCGCGTATACATTGCGGGTGGGTGGTTTCAAAGCGGTAGTTCTTTCCTTAGGAAATGCTGCGGAAACAGACAAGCAGCCGAAAATAGACACAATTATACTACCCGACCTGTATGTTGTGTGGTTGTGTATGTATACCGAAGCATATGCACCAGAGATAATCACATCCTACCTGACAGGCGCGAGTGTCCCTGAGCTGCACAGTCTCAGTGTAGAGCACATGCACACATACTGTGAACAGGCCAGTGACACTGCTAGTCGGTTAAAGGTGCTGCTGAGTTTGCTGGCGATGCTCAAGGCGTGGGGTGCAAGCCATAAGCTGGTGCAAGCGGGCCCTCACAGTAAGAATAGAAATGCAAACCAGGGACAGAAAGAAAAGTCGCAGAAACTGTGGGGACAACTCCTTCCGGTGATGCTGAGCACATACTCGGTAGCTGAGAAGCTCGTCAAACAAAACAAGAACTCGCAGCAGTTCAGAGCAC
>NW_014040534.1:83434-95464 GCF_001186125.1 Sphaeroforma arctica JP610
AAATGTAAATGTATATATATATGTGTGTGTCTGTGTGTGTGTGTGCGTGCGTGCGTGCGTGCGTGCGTGTGTGTGTATATATGTATATATATATGTGTGTCTGTGATTTTTTTGTGTGCGTGTGTGTATGTATGTATGTATGTATGTATATATATTTATAAATATATGTGTCTGTGTTTTGTGTGTGTGGGGGGTTTTTTTTGTGTGTGTGTATGTGTTTCTGTCTGTCTGCGTTTCTGTGTCTGTGTGTGCGGGTATGAGAGTGTGTGTGTCTGCGTGCGTATATATATATATATGTGTGTGTGTGTGTGTGTGTGTGTGTAAGTGTGTTTGTCGGACTGTCTGTGTCTTCCTGTGTCTGTGATAGTGTGTGTGTGTAGACCTCTGAGTTGACATCTATGTCAGGATCTACAAGGAAGACTTTGTGTTGGTTGTTACCGTATATAATGATCAGAGCATGTAAATGGTGCATATATTTCGTTGATGCAACCTGATGGAAAATTATAGGCAAGCCTTTATGACAAGATTTTAAAAGAATGGCTCTACTTTTTAAACATGGGTGGTTTATACTGAATCTGTCTGTTGTCGTTCTCCAAATAACCCACTTGTATTACCAACAGGATTTTGTGCATGTCAAACTAGAGAAGATCGGCTTTAGCTGCGGTCAATCTCTCGCAGAAAGGTATTGAAATCCAATCCAATTTTATCGATGTGAAGCAACTTCGTTGTTTTTTTTGAATATCGAAGTGCACAATGTTTGTTTCTTTCTCTGTGCTTTCGTAGGCACCATTAGCACGACTAGGATCACTATTGATATCCGGCACCACCATTACTACCAACTGCCTGCTCATGGAGCACATATAATCCGGCTTGCATTTCGAGGCATGGGGAAGTTTGCTTACAGCTATCTGTCTAACGCCTGGATATAGGTTAACGCAGGACACACCTCGGATGACCGATCAATTAGAGGTCATCAAATTCATATGCAAAGATTTTTGGATGAATCTCTTCCAGAAACAGGTGGATAACCTTCGGACCAATCACAAGGTACGTCCGCTTCTCTCGTCGGGTGTGAGAGTCTCTCTTTTAACTTTTTTTGTGCATGCTGTGAGCTATTGTGAGCATTTATTGTTTGACCACACCTGTGCTGAGGCTGTCGGTATAATCAATATCGCTAGCGCTCTCGTTGCTGTACAACATAGTGACAGCCGACCTTTTTCCTGATATATTTATATATTGCTCACAATTCGCGACAGGGCGTGTATGTACTGCAAGACAACAAATTCCAAACTTTCGCACCCATCGCCAACGGCACCCAATATATCGAGCAGATGTCTCCGGTAGGTGTTTATATCACCTTAGGAAATAGTAGAGAACACATGTACATTCGAATAAGCATTAGAGGTGGAATATACTATTGCCAGAAGTGCTCTACTATAGTTTTGTTGCTCTGGTGGCTGCTGATTGTTTTGGCTTCGCACTTTCAATTTCTTCTCTGCTATGAGGTGACTTTATGTCGTACTTATCGTTGAAGTTGTACCTAGTGTTGTTTTTGTCGCAACATAAAATATACCGAGGTGCACATACCGTTGTATTGTCAAGCTGCTAGTTGTGCTGTGTTGTCTGCAATCTCACGATTTATACGGCGATTCGATTGTTGTCCCTGTTTCCGCATCACTTAACCAACTTTGCGGATATCACCACACACCAGTTGACTTTGGCCGCTGATTATCGTTTCCAAATTCGGCTGCTCGTTGTGAGGTGCACCTGTGTGTACATTATTGTGAACCCTACTGCGGTATCATATTGACCTTGCTTTCCAATATAGTGCGTGTATGCACGCGCTCAAAAGTTGACCATTTTCACATGCATTGTTGCACATTAGCTGTTGTTCGCACTTCAATTCACTGCAGGTAGGTTCACGACAGGCCACGCTTCGGTTTGCTAACAGCGACGTACTTCCCACTCACACTCGTCGACGGAAGACACGCCATAGACTAGTTTGTGCTGTTTGTAGGCAACGTTGTCAAATAGCTATGGAGCACTCTGCTCTCATATACTGAGCATTCTTCTGTGTACTCTCCCACAGTTCTTAGCCATGCCTTGTGGACTCATCCGCGGCGCCTTGGCGGCGCTTGGACACACAGCCACTGTACATGCGGACGTGGTCAACATGCCCGCCTGTACGTACTCTGTGCGTGTTTATGCGGATTTTCTTGTATAAATATTTGTCCCATTTTCATATGTGTATGCATACAGCAGCCGATGTGTACTCAAATGCGTTTGCGCATGGCAATGGTGGACACTATAATATGAACCTGTATGCGTGATTATTAGAGATTTCCATTCAGGTCAGCTGTTTGCATGTGTGTGTGTAGGTGTTAATCTTCGCTTTACCGGCCATATTGAGATTTATCATAGAAGACATACCCGTTTGTCAAAGATTTCAGTGCGTTGCCTAACCAACTCTATATGCGAGGTCGGACGGTGGCATAAAAAAAAATTGTCATTCGCTTTTACACCGATAGCCTACGCAGATGCACGCCCACCACCGACACATTTGGCAGAATGTGAAAGCAGTCTGTTGGTTCACTTTCTGTGCCTCACTTGCCTTTCACTGATTTTGCAAGTTCGAACTCTCTTTTAGTTAGCAGTAGACTTCATTTAGAAACTTTCTCCTGTGCGGCGTATAAACACCCCTCGCTGGTCTGCCCTGGAATGGGTCAATATCCTCTTACTAGATTTCACGAGTTGTTTGTCATCTAGAGTATTTATACCAAATAGGTAGATCTTGTTATGATACGAAGTTATTACTTACATAAGTAGGTAAAATAACGAATCAACTGTGCATAATTCATATCTGAGCTGTAACCCTTCTCAATCTTCAAATCTTATTCGCAAATTGGTATAGTAGAGTGAGCTTGTAGGGAGATTTATACTGGTAATTGCATGCTTGCCACTTGGATGCAATTTGTTCTGTCACTAATCTATACACCTGACCTCTTACTATTTGTATGCACAGGTACGTTCCAAATAAGAATACAAAGGATGGAGACGGAAGCTATACAATAACACATCCAAGAAGCAGCAATTTAAATTATAAATGTACTGACAAACAGCCAATTATTTGTATGTATTGTAAATAAAGCGTACCAAATTTCTACCACCAAATGTAGAATCGTAACGAACTATGAAGCAGGATACATAGAAGACTGGCAGCATCCACGCAGCTCTAAGGAAGCAGACTTACATTGAAGGAGGAAGAATTTCTCGTTACGAATCATCTTGCTGTGTTTTAGTTATGAGGCCGAGCTAAGCTTATGAAGCCAAATGATTTTTAGAAAAAAAGCGGGTTGAGTGACCAATATTTATTGAGCCTAATGTAAGTGACAGCAAAGAGCATCGTTGCTTTCTTTTTGCCCTTATTTCATTTATTACTTGCTGCCAAACTGGACCTTTCATGACGATACAGTTCACCGCTCGTAATCAAGAAGAGGTGGGAAGCTGAACCGAGGCCAAATACCTATGCTGATGTTATATCTCATCATTTTATTACTATAGCTTTTCCAGCAAAGGAGCTTTGGTTGGTATATTTCGTATCACTATCTCGCTGAACAACGCAACAGTATGCCAAATTTATATTTGTGTCGTTGCTGTACGTACCTCCATTCGTTTCGAGCTTCAAAGAGTCTGCGACTATCTAAAGAGACTAGAGCCAGACTGTTTATTAAGTACAAGCAATACAGGTGTCAATGAATCCCCCTAGACTTGCAGACAGCAACTGTTAATAAGGGTTCAAAGAAATGTGTCCGACTGAATGTTAAATCGGATGTCCATCAAAATCAAAAAGTAATCACGTCTATGTATAAATGGCCAGACGCCTAGTAAGATACGATGCATCTGGTGCAGAAAAGACAGACATGGGAAATGCAAACAAATCTATACAATACTAAATGAGGCTACTAAAAGGAATACCTAGAAGCTCTCAGAAATACAAAACCCTAAACCGCTAAACCCACAATTCATCGAAATGTGTCCGACTGAATGTTAAATAGAATGTCCATTAGAATTAAAAAGTAATCACGTCTATGTATAAATAGCTAGACGCTTAGTAAAATACGATGCATCTGGTGCAGAAAAGACAGACATGGGAAATGCAAACAAATCTATACAATACAAAATAATGCTACTAATAGGAATACCTAGAAGCTCTCAGAATTACAAAATCCTAAACCGCTAAAACCACTATCCATCCTTGAGACACCTTAATAGCAACGATACGCGTATCTATTAATTGGCAGAGTGAACGTGATGAAGCTAAAAATAAAATGCCCCGAGTTGAGCTGCAAGTACACATATGGAGATTACCTAACAGCATCTTAGAAACACAACAATTGCTGAATTTATGCTCAGGATTGAAACCAGATACGATCAAAAAGTGCTCAACTTGGGCGTCAAGTAAATTCGTATTAGCCGCCGAGATAGTGTAATTTATTTATAACCAAATTTACATTTGAGGTAGCTTTGCGTGGGCACAGTGGATAAGCATTTACAATGAGGTTCTTCGGTCTACCACGCACACTTGAAGTGCATTCAATAATCCACCCCTTATATTACAACTTTGTGGTTAAAGCACATACAGCCAAGGCGCGGCTACAGTGTTCAATATCCCTACGAGCACAATGAAGTCACAGGAACTGGTTTTAGGGGTTGATGTTGCCTGTCTGCGTCACAGCTTATAATGAGCCGTAATTTTCATACTCATGTACTTGGTTTTTCCAGTGTCTCGCCTTCAGTAGTCATATACTATCTAGTTATAGATTACCACTGATGAGCCCGAGACGTCATTGTAGTATCGACAACGTACGGCTACCTTGTTCAGATGTATACTTTGCGATAAGACATTCGGGTGATGCCTTGCCCAGGATGAGAACCATATTGATGTATATAATAGATCTATCCACCCAAAAAATCGTTTTTCATATGCTATTGTACACTACATTACAAATCTCTTGGTAGATCGTAGTAAGCAGAAGTTACCTGTTTTTGAATTTCTGCAGTGTATTAGGTAGGTAATAGTAAATTTGGTTCGTGAATCCTTTTTCGACGCTACTCATAGTCTCCTAAAAAATGATATTCGACGTTAAATTTTATTGATGAAGAGTACTTGGTTTGCTTTTGTTGCGGGTAGGGTGTGAACACAAATAACCAAGTTTTACTCGTAATGGCATAGCGGATCTGACTGTTCCCCATTCAACTACTTATATTACTATTCTCCAACTTATTTTAGAACTAGCGATGTACATTCTTATTAATATTTAGTTGCTTCTTTGGTCAACCATTCTCACTGTTGACAACTTTATTCGTTTTATTTATTTATTTCCATCCTTCACATTAACTACCGGCATGCCTGCAGTAACGTTTTGGTGAAGAAATTGATGTTTATGTAGAGACTAAGAAAGATGTTGATCGGGCTAGACAGTCGGAAGATCACTCGAGCCTGGACTGGTGTCAAGTAAGCCTAGGCCATAACGCGCATGTTTCTTAGGGACGCGTTATGGAACTCTGCAAGACGTAACTTTCCATCAGAGACCTTACTCTACATTGTATCGCTTCTTGTACAGCACGAACAGGCAATCGAAGCCTGCTCTTATACGGTGCTTCCGTGAGAACACAGCTTTCTGTGCTAAAATTTTACGGAGTCCATCTTTCACTCCCGTGTTAAGCGCTGGTTGCTTTTTTCTTTAGCTGAGTTGAGGTTGATGTCACCAATGGTGAATCTTAAGTCTTTCCTCTCTGTTGCGCTAGGCGATGGTTCATAAGCCAGGTCTACGCAGGTGCCACCGGTCGAACAATCAGCAGAGACCGTGTCGTAGAAAAAGACTCGCCTTGCGGCCGAACTCGAGCGAAAGGCAGATGCCGCTGGAAAAGCGAAGCAGCCACCGCTCACCTCGGATGCGGCGGAACGGACGCAACACGATCAACCATGCCGAGCTCTTCAGTGGCCATTCAGCCGTGCAATACCGCCGAAGAAGCGCGAGTAGTGCTAATGTTTCGATACGCGGGACATAAGAGCACTAGCCTTGTCATGTAACTATTAACGCTCGAGACGAAATATATTCCCCGTAAGTTTTTCTTCCTGTCATCCATCCATCCCGCATTTAGGGAAGTTCTCATACCCCTCTGCCCACGCAGCCAATGTCGAGCACAAGGGTGCCTCCAGAATTGCATTGATGACTTTGCAGGCGATCGTGTTGCAGGCAGTAACCCGATGTTCAAGCAGCAGCGCAAAATCGTGGTTAGAGAGAACACAAATCACCAGCGATACTTTGATGAAAAGCAGGACCGATACGATGTCGAAGAGCGTCGTCGTGGGCGTGACGATCGTCACTGGAATGACGAAAGGGACAGGCGTGACCGCTACTACCGTGACGAGAACAATCATCCCCCACGTTCTTCCCCCGAGTCGTTGTACAGGCCTCACACCCCCGCTCTCACCTCCAACGGCAGTCACGACGACAAGCAGGCCAAGCAGGCGTCTCTCCCAGTTAAGGCGACTTCAGGCCCCACCACGCGTCTGGAGTATGTCAACTGATTCGCTTACGGCAAGCCAGGACACGAAGCCGCGAATTGCCCGGAGAGCAGCAGCCTCAACCAAGTCAAAATCACTTTTTTGAATCGGGCCGGCGGTCCATGGTTATGTACATAATGTGAAATATATTTATTAAAAAAATTGGTTCGGCGTACAACTTCGTCGACGAACAAACACTGAATATATTACAACTCTTCTATACTCATACTCAGGATCACTAATACACGGCTTGTACGGGATGGGTGTTATTATCCCCACTAAGCAGGTCGACATCCACGTTGATGTGTATACAGTTAACGGCTGTCTAACCACTCGCGCACAGCGGTGGTTAGTTACAAGCGACATTCCTTACAACTCGCACTTCCATCTCAAGTACGAGACACAGTGTAATCGCAGATGGGCTCGTTCTTCGATATGAATTACAATCTTTTTGTAAACCTTGACGTAGACCCATGGCGCAAGTGTGTGTGTTGCGTACTCTGCCGGCATACTGTGACCACAGTAATCAACACCGCGCGACGTACTTCCAAGCACCGTACGAGAGGGTGAGACAAACAGCGGCAGAATAACGCCATTCGGCTGCAAAACGAGTTGCGTCAGTGAGGACTTCAGCAGCTGCAACCACTCTTGACGTGGTGCGGTGCTGCTGTGTCTGCTGACGTCTCTCGAGAGCTACCCTTGCCGAAAAAAGAAATCCCACATGTCGTCCCTCCGACGAAAGCAACGCCGGCACCTAGGCACTTCCAACGCGGAGCTAGATTTTCTGTGATTCCCCTTACTGGAACAGTATAAACCCGGCGTTACAACGATAGCGCCCTCGGTTTTGAGTCCGGCTAACGGCGGATTCTCCGTATCTCTTAGCGCTCTCATATGCTGGAGCAGCAGTGGAGCACTATCTGCTACTCCAGCGTTACCCAAACATTATGAATTGTCAATGTACAACCCTCGTGAGAGGATGGTTACGCTGTGTGATGAAGATGAGAACGGTGTTTTTGAATCCACCGGTTTCAAACACTTGGGGGCTGAAGCAGGTAAGACCAGTATGTACAACCCTCGTGAGAGGATGGTTATGCAGTGTGATGAAGATGAGAACGGTGTTTTTGAATCCACCGGTTTCAAACACTTGGGGGCTGAATCAGGCAAGACCAGTGCCAAAGTTGCTGAAGCTGTACAGATACTTAGCTCGGTCGCCTATGACCCGGAGAACCACTGGCTTGCCAAATTTGACCCAATCTCTCTAAAACTGTATGATAACGCGCAACGAAAGTGCTAACCGCGGTATCCTCATATGTCACTCGATGCCAGGAACAAGTGGCAAGCCAGTATCAAAATGGCTTAAAAGGTACCCGGCAGAGAGCCGCCCCCGTTTTCTGAAGGCCTCGACGATTAGCGGTTCTGCATGGATCTTAGCAGGTAGAAAGAGTCCATAGACTCAGAACTCTACCCTGTACCCACGAAAGCAGACATGTATGATTTCGTGGTGGACAAACCTTATATATCTGCCCTTGACTGTGGTAACGGCTTCAATCAAGTCAAGCTTACGGAGGAGGCTCCCAATATTATAATATTTTGGACCCCTTGGGGTCGATTTTCGTACGTCGGTATGCTGGTTGGCGTTCACGAAGCGTCCTGGTGGTACCAGGAAATCCTTGCGGAGGTCCTAGATATGTTACACCATGTTATCTGGTATATAGATGACATTGTCACTGCCAATGACACAGCCGAGGATCACTGAGCCAGTCCTCGTGCGGTACAGGCAATACGATATACAGCTTGGTCTATGTAAATACCACATAACTTTCTTTAGACAACCCGTGACCATCCTGGGGCGCAGAGTTGACTTCAGAGGTGAGTCCCTTACGGACGAACAGCTAGCCCGCTGGCCTGGTTTGCGACGGTTTGGTCGTATATTATAGCGTTGGCTGGGAACCTCTTGTGAACCAGTCGTAGACTGGGGTCTTATTTGAAAACCGGAAACCCTGAGGCAGATATATATTTTTTACAAGAAGATTTCGTAAATGTTTTTGATGACTAATAATGACAAATACCGCGCCGCGCCCCCAATTTGGTCTCGATTTGGATCTGACGAACTTGTCCTGTACCTCTATTGACCATGTTCTGACTCTACGGTGACCCCTTCCTGACCTTAATTTGTCCCTGGATTGACCCCGTGCTGAAATCATTTCGGTTTTTTGTTTACATAACCGTCATGATAACGTCGCTATAAAATGTTCACTGAATATAAACTGAGATGTTCTCCGCCACACGATACAGCGTGTCTAGGTGAAAATTACACAGATATGACAGGCGATGTTTGTTGTGTTATAGAATATGGTCGGATACCGAAAAAGAGTGAAGTGATCGTCCACCATTTCAGAGATAGTTGAAAAAATACTCTGACTGGGCGGACGAACGGTTATGTGAAGATGAAAGTATGCAGCTTACACTTCGACATCGACGACATGGTCGACTACAGACACGGGAAGTGTCCGAGAACATGATGTATGCCGAAGTTATTCCTACCGGATTTAATCGCAATGTTTTCTGATATTAAAATTGAACGCACAGCCCTACCGAATAGTGTCCAATACTAACCTGAAGCATCAGAAGTCTCATATACGTAAGTACCACACGCTGAATTAGACTCTGAATCAACTAAGCGTACAAACACATTAACTGCGAACGAGAGGACAGAACATTTACAGCCAAACCAGTGATGGTCGTATCCGAACTAAAGAACAGGATATCGAACACGAAAATCACCACAGTCATTGTACATCAACTTCTCGTAGTAGACGCATGGATCGGGATATACTGAAAAAAGCAATTGAAGCAATCTGTGGCTTAGAACGTGCGCAGAAAAATATCGAACTCTGCATGATCTTAAAAGTGGATGTGATCGTTGGTAATCGTGTATTTTTGGCACAGAAGTACTATAGATCACTTACTTATATAGTAGCAAACTATCTGGATAACACAACAAACATAGGAGGGTGCTCATTGATGTGCAGTGACACAGACAAAAATTTAGTCTTTAGCAAAATTATGTACTTCCCTGGAAGTGCAGTACCTAATATGCAAACTGTAAATATTGTTTTCACTGGGAGAGTTGTAGATATGCGAAACGGTTCGTTCCATCTAACATATCGCACTCCACTACCCGATCAACAGATGAGCGAATTTAAAGTTGTTTACTCTCAAGCCACGATTGTGCACAAACGATTCAATATTGCTCTCGAGGGATGGTCTAAGAAAGTCAACAATATGCAAACATGAGTGATACACCTAGTATGATAGTGACTTTAGATTACTAATGAAGGGCAATTTCTGATAGCATCTTGGCATTAGAATCAAAGCAATGAACTAGCAAAGAGAAAGTGTCTACCTAGTTTAACAGTGTCAGTAAGCCCACTGCAGCTGATAGGTGACTTTAGATTACTAATGAAGGGCAATTTCTGATAGCATCTTGGCATTAGAATCAAAGCAATGAACTAGCAAAGAGAAAGTGTCTACCTAGTTTAACAGTGTCGGTAAGCCCACTGCAGCTGCTACAGGCAGAACTTTAGAAGGAAACACACAAGAACTGGTGAGATGAACATATTGTCTGAAATATGCTAAGAAGTTAAAAGTTTTTATGGCAAGGTCAACAATTTACACATGAAGTCACACGCACACGCAGACAAACGCATACATACACATACGCTTTATATATGATTATTCACGCATGATAGTAGTATTTATATGCATACGAATAGCAATCAATACAATCTTCTTCTTGAGTAATGCAGTATCAAATATGTGTATATATGTATACTGCATTGATTTTTTTCCAGTGCATAAACCTTTACATACAATTTTACATCTTTATGGATATTTGCTATGTGCAGCGCATGAACTGGTATATACGTCCTTTGAATATTAGCTGCTGTGCTTATGTATGATTAGAATGCGACTGGCGCACTTTGTACAGTGTATTTACTGCAGTGTGATGACTATCTAACTCAACCACCGGAGCGCCGGCCTGATATGCTACCAGCCGCTTTTGCATCGCTTCCATATTGTCCGCAGCCGACGTCACAGGCTCCTCAGAATTATTGTCCTGATCCGCAACCTCATCAATGAGGACTTTCACTATCACTCGACCACACATGAAAACCACGAGCTCTTGGAGTACCTCGAATATCCGTTCGGTATTCTACCGACGGACCTGAGCCAACGCATAAATGGCAGCTGACGTCTCTTTTACTAAACTTCGGCTACATGCCAGCGTACAACTTGGCGTATGCCACCGACCGGTCCGGGTTCGACCGCATGGTCGGCAACATCCGCTGGCTGCTCTATGATCCGGATGTTCTCGATTGCTTGCCCATTACCCAGGCCAGTATACGCAACCTTGGTGCAAATGAGATCTACATGCTTTTTGCACGCCCACAGGTTGTCAGAATCTCCTTAGAGGACCATCGTCGCTTGCTTAACCATGTCTAATTTGACACCTCTCTACCTCGAAACCAATGTCATCAACTCTTTGACGCTACTATATATATAATAGTATCAATCGTTAATTGTCCAACTATACAATAAAATAGAAACTTGCAAGAAAAATACTGATGATGCGGATTTTTTTTGGTGGTGTACGTCCTTCTTACAAACAGCAAGTAGTCCATAAAAACATGTTACGCTACAGTAAAAGAACTTATAATGTAGCAGCTACACATATACTTTCGTATATCTGTGCACGACACAGTACAGGAAAGAGGACCCGAAACACATCAACGTGCTACAACAATTTCAACGCAACCGTCATATATGGGGTGAAAATTTCTTGCATTTCCAGCCACTTGATGCTAAACTAGTCAGGGCAAAACCTAACCGATGGCTAATAGCACCGTGTGCCTGTTTGTGTAATAACAAAGGGAGCGCTGTTAATGGATTAAGTATAAAGAACTACAATAAAGCCACAAGATCCCCATTATGCAAATTTCGGAGGCATTTAAGAGGTGACATGGATTTTTTTTTCAAGATATACATACCGATTTTCTCGAACTAGATCAGTATTATACACAATCACTTTCAATCATTCTTGCTAGGCATATTGGTGGTCAATATGGCTTTAAAAGGATTTCAAATACAAGGACACAGACAAACAACAGTTCAATAATATTAAACATGCAGCTGTGACAGGTGTACCTTCAATCATCCCCACACCAGATTATATTATTATCCAACCGGAGAATGATATAAGTCATCGAGTACCAACTGATAAGCATCTATTCTCTATCATCCGGTAGACAGGGCAGGGCGGGAAGTTATTCGTAAAAACATCTTCATTCTCAGTAGCTTTACACACTCCAGGGGCAAACAAAGGCATGGTTATACAAGACACATGGGGCGGATGTCATATGAGTATCTGTATGTGATACTATCTATGATAAATTATA
>NW_014040534.1:95484-101214 GCF_001186125.1 Sphaeroforma arctica JP610
CAGATTGATACTAGGCACACATCATACATACAACTATTAAAATATCTTGACCAAATGAATGAGAGCTGCAAAAACAGTTGATAAGCATTCCTGGAGCTAACTAGCGCGTATACTATATAGCCAGCCATTGATTCTACTTTATACACAACAGTACAAAATACATAAAAACTAATCCGCAAATTATTTTGCATTGAAATTCTAAACCACCACACTATATGTCTATAGAACACACCACATGGAAACACAAATCTACTTCATACACAACAGTACAAAATACATAGAACTAATCCGCGCATATTCTTTTGCATTGAAATTCTAAACAACAAATCCTATCATCTACATAATACATCTAATGAATACACGCAAGCACAAAACAATAAACTGTTTCATGTGCACTCGAATTCAAAAAAAAAAATGAATAGTATTACAATGTCTCCGTAAACTTCAGTAGAATTAAATTAGGTTCTACTAAATTAAAAAACAACAAGATAAGTCAGTTTAGGGTTGAACATTGGTAGCTCGTGTAAGAATGATCGCGGTTGCCCTGTTTAAATCCTTAATGCATGGATCACACATCTATAGCAACTTTAAGAATCATTTACACTAGAAGTACTCAGGGTTCATAGTTTACATGTCATCATTGTAGGTAGGTGAAGGTATGCGAATAGAATATGATAATATATTTGCCATTATAAATAAATGTCCATCTGAAGAAAATGAGAAAAAAACATATTGGATTCTGAAGATTGGCGAGAGATGCAGGCCAGCAATTAGTAATAATGAAACTTTATAATTAAGTATACGATTTCCTACATCTAATGTGAGTCATGCCAAAAACTTAGGCTATAAGAGCCATGTGAGCGAATCTAAACCATTTTAAATTTATTGAAGAAAAAAATATTCGAATCCAAATAACCAATGTCTTATATCATTTGATCTTAATATTGTAGATTGGCTAGAGGCTGTATTTCTACATATCTATCATTATATTCTACATACTCTATCGTTTGTAATGCAATTCTAAATAACAAACTTTATCGTCTACACTAATTCTAAGAAAAACACACACGCACAGAAACTACAAGCAATATTTCATTTACACTCAAATGAATACGATTATTTGAATAACATTCGATATTCTATATTGCCAAACTATATCATCTGCATTATAGTTATAACCAATACACACACGTATAGAAACCGAAAACCTTATTTAACACATAGCATCACACGTTTCTTAGAATTCTATGCCAAAGTATAGCGATCATCTGGTGTCGGCCTAGTCGATCATACGTATTGTTAACGGGTTCACAGTGCATAGCAAATTGTCATAGTACCCATGATATCCCTCAATCGCTTTCCGAACTTCACGTTCGTTGTTGTGGTGTTACCAGTGCCGGTGTAGGGCCAGTGAAGTAAAAAATCACATACTCTTGAGATATTGCGTGGAAAATGAATTGTTGTTCTTGCTCGACACCTCCAAACCACGTGTTGTCTCATTTAACCACCATACATCGGGATTCCCAATACTCTCATTAGAGCTTTCAGAAACTAGGTATTTGGAAAACAGGTGCCTAATTACACAAACTGCCATCACGTATGCTCGAGCTCATCCCGAGTTTCCCAAACACTGCCCCGATTATCAGGAAGGGAAACTTAAGAATAAACAAGTAAAACATGCGGTCTCCGACTTCGTATATGGGCTGGCTGACCAGCTTCATGTCGATCTCCAAGGGCCCATGAACAAAGATCCATATGGGAACCGCTACGGCCTCCATTCCACCTTTCCCGACAAGGCTGATATTCCGAAGGCCCTACTGGCTCTTCTCGTACAGGTCCCTGCGCATTACCGACTACCAAAAGTTGGTTACAGACGGGGACAGCGTCTTCCCAAGCCAGCAGACCCGAGACATTCTTCTTGCTCGGGGTATGGCTCTTAGTAAATCACCAGCCAACACGCCGCAACTTAATGGAAAGGAGGAAAGTCTTCACGGGACTTGAGCTCGCCCCCCTCTTTGGGGGCACGCCAAGTCTCGTGCAAATGTGATCCGAAAAAAGAATTTAGCTGCAAACGAACGCCTCCGTTCTCCTTCGGATAGGTGGCATGGTATAACTGTCCCACGCTTCCCGGGCGCACGCTACGGCTGCGTCGTCGTGTTCAAACAATCGAGGGTGAAAGCCAAAGCAGCGCACAAATATGGTTCCCCTGCTGGTTTCAGAGTTTTCTTAGCACGTAAGCCCCACTGTACTCCCGACACATGGAAGATCTAAACGCCAACTATGTTCCAGAGATGTGAAGTTCCTCCCTGAAGAACTTAACGCGTCAGGAAAGCGCTGTACGCGCTCAGCCAGTCCTTCTACCTATGTCATTTCGTACTCTGCACTAACCCATTCCGCGGCACTACACGGCGCAGACCCGATCCGTACCACAGGGGTGGGTACTCTACTTAGTAGGTCAGCGAATATATGGAACATTCGATAGTAACAGTATTTTGTCAACACCGGCCCGAATTGACTCAGCACATATCTTCCATTGTCGACTCACTTGGCCCAAGCTTCAAACGGGAATTTACTGACCACTTCTTCCCATCAATCTTTCCTGAACCACTACAGCGACTATGAGAGCCATACCATAGGTTCATACATACTTGCCATTTTTGAAATAAATAATATTATCCCTATGTCATTCCTACTGAGTGGTACAATTTAAATTCTTCCATCACAGCCTTTATAACGCATGTGCCGTCCGTTCCACTAGTTGCAAAAATAGCGGGTTCCTAATAGTAGTTGCACAGTTAACGTATATTATAAACGTATTCACGTATTAATGTTTATACTTATCATATTGTATTACGTTTAACGAATTGGACATGAACAAGAACTGAAATATTCAAGATTCTGAACATGTGATAGTACTCAGTAGAGTATGGGACTCTACTGTGGACAATTAGGTGGTTTTCCAAATATAGATTGGTTTTTCCACTGAAATTAGAATTGTACATAATATAGGAACGACACCAATCTGACACCTGAAAATGACACTTTGGGAATCTCTAATTAACGGGAGTACCATGAAAGAGGGTCTCAGGCATGAAATGGTTGTTGGTACAAACCGGTGGTATAATTCGATAATAATCTCAGAGCAAGATACTCCACTGAGAAAAGGACAGGATCAGAGTTGTTAGAATTTAGGACAACATGGTTTTGATTCCTCCTAGCCAGCCAACTAGATGTGCCCGTCTATGCCTTAAATGGGATGGAGAGCTAGGTACCAAGTGATGAGGTTTAGGTGCAGATGTATACTGCACCGACTTGGTGTTTTCATTTTCTTTTTGATTTTCTTAAGTTGGACTTAGATATATTTTATTGGTTAGTTTGATTATGTAATTGTTTCGAGGCGTGAAATGTAAACTATGCGTCCAATGAAATGATATAAATAAATCTAGACCGAAGTAGTGAGTGATTAGAGCGGAGCATATAGACAATAGTCTCAGTCTAAAATCCCCTAATCTTTTGCTCATTACCTAGGGCTGTAGCTAAACTAATTTAACATTTTGCATTTTAACGTATTAACGTATTGTCTTATTAACGTAAACTTCTTGGTATCGTATAGTCAGCCTAGAGGAGACCGACTTTTACATTGTTGCCATATCTTTATCTGTCGTCTCACCCGCTGTCCCCCCAACTCCACATTCTTACTGTGCCTTCTACCGAACTCACAATGCCTCCTATTTCTAAGGCACCTACATCGTATATTTCGCAGCCTGCACCCACGACGTCGCCAATTGCGTGCAACATTGCCATTCACCGTCATTAAAACCTTCACGCTCTCTTGTCTCTGCGACGATACCCAGCACTACCGTCGAACTGCCCTTCCACCAGCATTTGCCACGACGATGAAAAGCGACCATTTCCTGTATATTACGCCCCGCGGTCTCACTACCAATTTCCAGACATACCTTAAAGTTGCCAAAGACAGTAACTCACGCTCGCTACACAACCGCTACCGGAGTCACCTCCTCGTATTTCATACGGCATATGACGGATCGGAACACTCAGACATAGATGTCCTCTCAGCGTCACCTCAATCAGATCACTCCCTGGGCAGCCATTCATCTGTCATTATTCTAGACGACGGTATTAATTCGTCACAAGAAATGTCTGACTTTTCACCACCATAGTTTGATGACGGTATTATCAACCCATGGAAATTTAACAACTACACGGCCAATTTCGATTTCCCAATCCTGCCCCTCACCATGAAGCGTGTTTTACAGCACCAGACGATCTTACCGTCAATACCCCTCTCGAACTCTCCGCTCTCCTTGACAACACCTTGCCACGTGGCGTCAAACAGGCCCAAAAGTCTCCTGCTTGGCCGTGGTGGCGTGCAGCCATCGACAAACAACATGCGGCTCACATCGTAAACGGTCTTGCTGACATCGTACCGCTTGCTTTCGTGCCCGCTCACAGGAGAATCAATCATTTCAAGTAATTTCTTACACGGAGGCACGACGAGAAATCAACCACTGGAAATTTAACAACTACACGGCCAATTTCGATTTCCCAATCCTGCCCCTCACCTTTACAGCACCAGACGATCTTACTGAAAGATTCGGTCTATTAAGGCGATATTAACGCCTTAGAGTAAATAAACGCGTAGGTAAATTCTAAGTATCGTGAAAATATCAAAGTAAATAAACGAAATGAGACTTTTAGTAAAGTTAGGTATGCCTCGAGAAAACAGCAATACTCTGAGGGATTGTGAGGCTGAGACATTGCCTATATATAATCCTCTCAGTATTGTTTCCGCCGAAGGGATTTTATTTAGTGTTTCGTTGTCGCTCTATTAGAAACTATGGTATGTTTCATTGGGGCGAATCTGAGAGATTCATAAAATCCTATCTTTAGAAAGAAAGAAAAAAAGGAAAAATACTCTTGATGTCCTTAGTTATTGTCTTAACCAATAACTTGCCACTTATCAAGAATTACCGACTAAGCTTTCATCAGACTGGCACATCTGGTTGGCTGATCGGAGGATCAACTAGGTAACGTTAATAGTCCCTAGAAACCTATATTCGGTTGAGCCATCTCGCTACCGAAGTATTCAGATATAAATAAAGTTGGAAAGTAAATATAGTTCTATTAATAGAACTAGACCAACTCTTATGTTTGGTATTTTACTGGGGCCTTTTAATGGCCTCGTTCAAATATCTGATATGTAAAATGGAAAAGGTATTAATTAATAAAACCATTAAAACCCATTTAGGAAACTTAAGTTCCTCGTACTATTAAGAGTACGTTTATAATTTACGTTCTGCTTAAGAGTACGTTTATAACATAGAGTCTAATGTGGAGGCCCGGCTATTACACAGTCCCCACCCAGCTTTGAGACCCATGAGAAGCAAGTTGCTCACTCAAGCTGATTATGGGTCAAAAAGCGAGAAAGGAAAAACGCGTCGAAAACATTAAATAGCATAACATATAGTTAATGTTTCTCAGGCGGAGAAGTTAAGAGTTCTCGGTTACCCTGTGAGTTTTGGGCTTAGGTCCAGTAGGTCCGTGGTGGTCGACTGGACGTTTCTTACGCTTCAGTGTCTTAAGCACATATGAAGGATGAGCATTAAAGCTCGGGATAAATGCTGTAAGCGGATAAGTTTTAACTTCCGTGCCTTCAGACGATGAAAACATGCTATCCTTTTCAGCTTGTGACTTATGCAGGCGTTTACG
>NW_014040534.1:105637-106250 GCF_001186125.1 Sphaeroforma arctica JP610
TTGTGTAAGGTCTATAGTTGTAAATACTGTAGCACCTTCCATCCTTCGCAGTACTCGTTAATACGAGGTAAATGAAAGCTATGAGACGGCAATATTTTATTTATCGGACTCATATCTAAACATACTCTGACTTTCTTAAACGATCCGTCAGAGTTATGTTGGTCTACGGCTAGCAGTGCCAAGTTAACTGGCGTCTGTTGATAGTTAATTTCTATCACTCCATCTGCTAGCCATTTCTCAACTTGTTCTTTTACCACAGCCTCGTGTCTCCAGGATACATAGTTTATTGAGGGACACTTTAATTGTGTAAAGTTCACCTTGGTTAAGTCAAGGCTGACATACCCGTCGTTAAAAACGGAATTTTGCCCAATCTGTGATCTTTATCTTCTTATTAACTAGAATCAGATCTTTGATTTTGTTCGCAAAGTCAGGTATTAATGCCTTGACTGTGTCTGACGGGGGCTTATATGGATTCAGACAGTTATCGTCTGACTGATCCTTTAATGGATCTATGTTATTTGGTAGACCAGATACGGTTATACCTAGAGTGAGTAAATCGCTCATTCCGACTATAATGTCGTACTTCTGTGACATCTTAACTATCACAGCTTGG
>NW_014040534.1:108880-119848 GCF_001186125.1 Sphaeroforma arctica JP610
AGAAAAAATAAATAAATAAAAGGAAAAATACTCTTGATGTCCTTAGTTATTGTCTTAACCAATAACTTGCCATTTATCAAGAATTACCGACTAAGCTTTCATCAGACTGGCACATCTGGTTGGCTGATCGGAGGATCAACTAGGTAACGTTAATAGTCCCTAGAAACCTATATTCGGTTGAGCCATCTCGCTACCGAAGTATTCAGATATAAATAGAGTTGGAAAGTAAATATAGTTCTATTAATAGAACTAGACCAACTCTTATGTTTGGTATTTTACTGGGGCCTATTAATGGCCTCGTCCAGATATCTGATATGTAAAATGGAAAAGGTATTAATTAATAAAACCATTAAAACCCATTTAGGAAACTTAAGTTCCTCGAACTATTAAGAGTACGTTTATAATTTACGTTCTGCTTAAGAGTACGTTTATAACATAGAGTCTAATATGGAGGCCCGGCTATTACATTACCGTCAATACCCCTCTCGAACTCTCCGCTCTCCTTGACAACACCTTGTCACGTGGCGTCAAACAGGCCCAAAAGTCTCCTGCTTGGCCGTGGTGGCGTGCAGCCATCGACAAACAACATGCGGCTCACATCGTAAACGGTCTTGCTGACATCGTACCGCTTGCTTTCGTGCCTGCTCACAGGAGAATCAATCATTTCAAGTAGTTTCTTACACGGAGGCACGACAAGAATGGCACACCCACCATATACAAGGCCAGAATGGTCGCCCGGGGTGATCAACAGGAATATGGCACTTCGTACCAGGAAACCTATGCAACGGCTGCATCCGCTACCACCCGGCGCACATTTCTGGCTTGCGCTGCTAGCCTCGGCTTAGACATCTTCCATTCCGACGTCGATACGGCCTACCTTTATTCGAAACTCGACACTCATAGTTTATGCATCCGCCTGCCGGCAGCGTCGAACTTGGTTACTACCCGGCTGCCTACGTCCTTAAACTTAAATGAGGCCTTTATGGCCTATACCAGAAAATTGTCTTTGGAATATAGATTTTGTATCTACATCATCCGTCTACAAATTTGAGCGCACGGCCGCCGACGAATCACACAGTATCCTACTTATGATTTATGTCGATGAAGTTGATCCAGCGGTCGTCCGTCATTCAGGCAGAGAGGGCTAGGGGTTCAGCTCTCTTAGCAACCAATATTCCATGAAAATCTGGGCCTTGCCCGACACTTGATGGTATTCTACATACGGCACTCCGTTACATTAGATCAAACCGCTTATATTGAGCACATGCTTACAATTTTTGACAAGCACGACGCTCTCCCGAAGTATACGCTTGGCGACGCCATTCACCCGGCCAGCCTCGATGCTTCTGCCTACACCGGTAAAGATTACCGAAAGATGCTCGACGTCTTCGGCCTCGCCACCAATATGACCATAGTGAACATTGCCGCCTGTCTTAACCAACTAACAGCTTTCACCACCCTGCCCAATGACCTCCCACTATGCTACCCGCGACTATGTGTTTGTGTACACGTCCTCTATGTCGTTCACCGATCCACTTGTTGCGTACACTGACAGCGGTTGAGGTGGTTGCCATGATAACCGACGTTCACAACCCGGCACCGTGCTCTGCTCCAACGGCACCTTCATCTTCTGGATATTCCAGAAGCATCACGCCGATCCACTCGTTGCTTTTACTGACAGCGATTGGGGTGGTTGCTATGATAACCGACGTTGACAGGTACCGTGCACTGCTTCAACGTTACTCCCATCTTCTGGAAATCACAGAAGCAGCGCACCACAGCCATCAGTTCGGCTAAAGCGGAATATGTCGCCTCATAAGAGACTGCTTGGAGCATAGCATGTGTTCGAAACATGCTCGTAGCCATGCACATCCTGCCTACCCAACCTACTATCTATGGAGGTCTGCAATCAAGGCCGCTCTGGAGGAACGCGGAAAGGACTTAAGCGCATCGCAATACGCTATGCGTATGTTTATGACCGCGTTCAGGATGGTCTACTTACTATCTCCTATATATTTACTAGTGCGAAATCGACCGATTTACTGACAAAATCTCTTGGTCGCAAAAAGCATAAGACTTATGCGAACTACACCTGCTTAATTTTCTAGGGGGTTTGTGTATGACTCATAGTCGACTTAGTTTCTACAAACCTACACTGTATTTTTCTGTACGCATAGATACTAGTTCGTAGATATTTTCATAATCACCTTATATACTGAATAATGTCACAACTTTGTACATTCACATAAGTTTTCTACATATCTTGGAGAAGGAAACACACAATTAAAAAGACATATAGACTTAATAGATGTTGTATCCGCCTATAATTTTATCGATGAGAATGTTCTCAATAAACTAAATAAATATATCTCCTACTAAATATTCGGGGCCACCGATTCATGGCCTTTGTGGCATGGGGGTCATTACTTTATCCGCTCAAATTGCAATACAAATTGATGTGTCTACAGTAGATTTTTTACATTTTTTTGTCTAATTTACCTTACGAGGCGTGTTTCCTCCCGTAATATGAAACCCAGTGCAGTTTACGCTGGGCGTCCTCATTTGACATAGACTATACCTTGTTCGTTATACCAGGGCTTGATTCTAGTCAAAGGTGTTTCCTCGGGACCCACTGCCGCCACTCAGGGCAAACTCTATCTACTTCGGACGAGAGGAGGGGTTGAACAGCTCAAAGCCAAGTCAGCGAAGTTGCAGGCGGCCACAAAGGCGAGCAAATTACAAGGCTTCCAAGCACCTCTAACGCGGTGTGAGGAAGCAATTACCTCTACCGTAGCAAACCACCTTCCCATGCCGGCGCAGGCCTATGGTACGCAGCCTATCCCATCGAAGACACTTCCCATGGTAGACCATCGTACCCGAGAGGTTGATGCGAGTTGCACGTACGAGGCTCCCTCCGCTAGCTCCGAAACCTGACACTACGACGATGACGTCTGTCGGTGCGGAGCTAAGCGGATACCCAAATCTCCATATCATTTAACGCCCTTATATTCGGGCGCAATCACCGACGAACGGGTGTTTTAACCACGTTATCTTGACATTATACATCATGTTGACCTTCCCCCGGATTGGAAGGACGGTTATGGGGCTGAGAATTAGGACTCTGAGTATGAGTTCAACGTCGACAGTGATGAGGACATGGATATAGGGCTCTAGCACATTCGTGCCGAAACAGGAAAGATAACAGCCGAAATAGGTGACCTTATTGCCCTCCTCCACTCTCTGGCCTATGACCCAGCTCAGCCAATGCGCTGCGGGTACCGACATAGTATCGGGTACCCATTAAAAAACCCCCTTGGAAGTAGTTTAAAAAAATACACGATAACTCATTTTAGGTCGAAGTTCTACCAGCACAGCCAATCATATTGTCGCTACCAACTACCCACATGAAATAATTCGACCGACCGAGCGAAACATTTAGACACCTCTTATATGTTACAATACAGTTAGAATAGTTTCTCATATTCTGTTTTTAAGAAATTGAATGTAACAGACCCGGCAATATTGTAATTGTCTATGAATGTTTATCAATCTGATTCACATGAATATCTTCTTTATTAATACTTTTTAAAGGCTGCTGTGTGTGTACAAAGGTTGATGCAGTGATTATTACTCGTGATTTTATATCCAATCAATGTATTTATTTTAAAAACCGAATTTGACAATAGTTGTTAAGTAAACCAGATATTACTCTGCTGAATCGCCGATATTCTCGGCGTTATGAAACTGTATTTTGAAAAACATGTTTTATCGAATCACAACGCGTAAGTGCCGTAAACCAGTTTAAATATGCTTCTTGTAAACTTGTCTGCGTAGAAAAAAACCGCTAACTTTCTTGACATCAGGTTTTAATAATTTGCATCGATTTACGATATGATCCGTGACATGAACCGTGCAAATCATGAAGATTGGTTATTTAGTAACAATTAAAGGAAGGCTTCAAGTGTTTATCTTATTTGATTTTGTCAATCATGTTCGAAGTTATCTCTCTCTTTGTCATACCATTTTCATTAGTGCCATAACCAAGCTCTCACTAAATTTAGTGATTAGTTCGAGAAATAAATTTATCGTTGCTCAGATGGAAACTCGTCGCGAAATAATAAAATTGTGTGAAGAGACGGAATAATACACGTTGGAATCCATCCTCTACATGGTATCAATAACAATGATTGAAGATCAAACGTGTTCGCTTTGTGCACGGTTGAGAATGTATATTGAATTGTTTTAATAAAGATCTATCCGTCACATGAAATTGCTCGTTTTGCCTCAGCTGAAAGCGGTTCCTAACCGCGTTCAGCATATATATCTAGGGTTGGCCTTGAAACTAGTTCACGTACAAAGCTGATTATTATAGAACATCTCGAACAAACAGCAGCTAGGTATTAAACTTGGGCAAATTGTAGTTAGAAGTGAATACCTTCATTTAAATGATGTCAACATTGCAGTGTGATTCTAAATGCATTTCTCGTACCAGTCCTTTAACTCACAGCCTGTGTCCTCATCTGCTCTTTAATTGTGATGAACTTGCATGTTCATCACAAACATAGTTTTTGTTTGACTTCTGCAGCTAAAACAATTTAACGGCACGTATGCATCTACAAGTATTTGCATTTCTCCCATAGAGCTGTAGTCATCGGGCAGTCGCATTGCAGCAAATAAAATATCAGCAAGCGGAACTACACGACTACCAGATAGTATCACAACGCATAAATAAACTCAAAATTAAAACACCTTGATATGGGAAAGATATGGATCGACTTTTCATGCAAATGTAAGAAAAGGGAGAAGAAAATAAAGGAAAATTTTGGTACTGAAGTTTCCATTTTTCCTAATATAATATACAAGTATTTCTAAAATAGTTTGATAATATATTCTACATACTTTATTTTTGATTAAGTTCTGACCTTCGCAAACATTTAAAATGCCTATTTATGGTTTAAATTCGGATAAGTTATATAAGGAAAACCGAATAAACAGACAATACAACCAATTTGATTTATAGCGTCGTATAGATATACAATTGCATCATCTCACTGAAAAAGTTTAAATCAGCTGATACTGGGTGTTATTAACATGACAAACCAGTGTATATATTTTTCAAGTATTTATTCCTGAAGTACAAAAGATATCGAAATTAAGCTCACCCACAATATGAGAGCCTCCACGAAACGGCTACAAACAATCATGTGGACTTTATGTCACACTCTGGTCAAAGAACACATGCGATAAAACAAAAGTGTGTTTCCTTTCCCCTTTGGATTTTCACGATACAGTGTAGGAATGTCCGAAATAGTTGCGACTGATAGTCAGAGTAGCAAAACACACGCTGTAAACAAAAGTACGGTTTCTCTTTCCTTCGCATTTTCACGATACAGAATGTGGATGTCCGTTATATAGTTGCGAGTTATAGTTAGAGTCGCAGAGCATATGCTGTATAACAAAAGTACGTTTTCACTTTCCTTTGCATTTTCACGATACAGAATATAGATGTCCGATATAGTTGCGAGTGATAGTCAGAGTCGCCGAACATATGCTGTATAACAAAAGTACGTTTTCACTCCCCCTTACATTTTCACGATACAGAGTATGTATGTCCTCAATAGTTGCGAGTGCTAGTCAGAGTCGCAGAATACATGATGTAAACAAAAAGTAGATATTTTTCTCCCTTTTGCACACTATAAATAGGGATGATTCATCGGTGAATAGTTTTAAAAACGATGTTCTCTGCTCAGTAAAATTTCTTTTGAAATTTTCTGTAGTGATGTAGTGAGAGAATTACCGTATATATAAACATAGCCTGCTGAAACCCTAAACCTTAAAATGATAAAAAACCGCTCACTCTCGCTCCGATATGGTTATAAAAAAGATGATTAGTATGATACAAAGATAAAAACGTTTGTAAGTATCACGATGGATTGATAAATGAAATGTTACAAAACTTGCGCTGAACCATGTTTTTGTTCGCTGTGGAAGGTTTGTATAATTTTTTATCGGTTTGTGAAGAAATTAAGATTTTACTAGCAGAGTCCCCTGGCTTATTCTATGACATTTAAATATGTTAAACTGTGAACGAACTAAGCCAACAAATTTCGAGGTCTTGGCCCAACACCCGATAAATAGATGCAATCTACTGCATGTACGAGCATGAGAATTGCTTGCCAGCACAAAATTCGTCTTTACATTTTGCTGAGATCGTGTATAGGCACACTTAATTCGTATACAAGCAGGTAGCTGAATGTTCAAAGCTCATAAATGTAAGAAAGGCCAAAGTTCGTTGAAAAGTGTGCTAGCGAACTTAAACAAATGTAAGATTATAAAAAAGTTTGAATGAGCCGTGCGATAGAACGCAAGGGCCCAAGGTTTTCATTTTTAATGAACGCTATCGAGGCACACTACCATATGGCTTCATGTACACCGGTCCTAGTTATATGCTTTCTCTAAATTGTCACGTTATAAAGCTGCCACTAATTAAGGGCTGTACGAGCTTACCAACAGTGAACAGGAGAATCACTATCAAATAATAATAGCCATATCGAATTTAATTGCGTCTGTAAACCTTGGTTAGATTTCTTTCCAGCTGCGAGATCTTCTGATGTGACTGTCTGTGTATGCGCCGATCTATGAACGCACGGCACCACAAGTTCGTAGCTTTCATATCACCTCTATATAGATTCAAGTGATCATCACAAAGCCAGAAGGCTCCTCCAGCATTATGCTTATATGCTTCCCGTTCACCGCAAATAAATCTACATATATGAGCGCGTCTATGTGCAATCACACAATCGTGTACGACTGAGACCCATCACCGGGATATAGAGGTGGCTTACTGATGCAATCGATATTTTACACCTCATAAGCGTCCGCAGCAAGGGAAGGTTCGTAGCTGAGAAGCTGTTCATTGTAGCAGGTACAAAAAAGAAGTAAGTTTGTAGATGATACAAGTGAAATTCATAAGCGTGAGCGTGAATTCGGCGTCGAATACACATCGAAATATACACCAACAACACGGAGACTGTCGGGCGTCAAAGAGCCCCTGAGACTAGTGTGACTAGCTTATACTTGTATATTACTGAATCAATATTGCGCGATACCGCATCCAGTTTACCGGGCTGTATCTGACAAAATGGGTTTTTTGATTAAGCACCGAGTGAGCTTTGGGCTTGCAGCACGGAAGTAGAGCTGTTTGTCGTATGTATAGGTACACAGTCAGTTCCACAGAACCTATGACCAGTTTGACAGTGTAGGTTCTTGCGAAATTACAAATAAAACGGACTATGGATAAAAACCTGACTCCTATATGACTCATAAGATCATGTCACTTTTGTACCTTAGAATATTTGCGCAGCAGATGATACCAGTAGCCGTGCACGTCCTCCATACGCAGATGATCTATAATGAATCGCTGTCCATTCTCCGCCACCACCTTCGCCAGTGCATCATATCGCTACCAGTAGGGGATATAGAATATTCATTGGCATGATCAAAAAGACCAATGGCTTGCATCATTATTCGGAAGAATGGTTCGAAACACTGAGAATCGATAGTTATGCCCAATACAATCTCGTAACATTAAAATGTACGCAATCCGGAGGCGAAAACACGTACACAATTGGTACTCATGTACCTACAGAATATGCGACATGCAATGAACTATTCAACCCAACGCACTGCAAATGATGGGCAACAATGTACAAAACCAGCAACATCTGAGTGGTACTTGAGTCGCGTGTCACGGTTGACCATAGACCTTTTGCATAGATTACGAATATATAGTCGAGGAGATACGTGGTGGATGCATAGGTATACTTATATAGATAGCAGATGAAGTTTGAAGAAGTAACGACATCAGGGCATTGGATACATGCGCCGTACAAACATCCCGTCATAGTTCATGCAGGACATACCATCGCCCACTCAATGAGCTGCTGGCCATCGGAGAAGTCTGGTTTGACGGGTATGTAGTGCACCCACGGCTGCATGCCAGGATAGAAGAACTCCAGCCAGTCGTCCTCGCCACTCAACACATGGAACACTAGTGACCCGCACAGGAACAAGTGCCGGAACCTGAAAGAAGCGGCAACCCCTGTATAATCATGTAGATGTTTGTTCAGGAAGAGAAATATAGAAAAATACAGAGTGCGCATATGTTCCTAGATAGTACACTGTCAACGAACCAATTGCAACCAATTGAAACCAGGCAAGGTGCAGTTGGTTATCGTGTACCGCCTTCACACACGAATACCCTTTTAAGTGCAATCAATCGTGTGCATATCAACACACGGGAAACAGTCAAATCTCCAACTGTCAAAGTGCTGGATAGCGATACTAGACGATACCGATTGAGTTATCGGGATACGATTCGAGGACACAGGCATGGCGATACTTGCAGCAGATTAATATATCCGGGGTATAACCATGTGCGACATCTGTCTATCACTTCATCACACACTAGCAATGTATTATAGATTCCGATCTGATCGTCTATCTCGAGGTACCTTACCTTTAAAATTAAATAAATACTTGAACTTGCAGTGATCGTCCAGCGATACGTCCTCTGCGGGTTCACGTCCTAAGGTGTCGGCAATTGACTTCCAGGCTTGATTTTTTACATACCCTGCCTGATTGCCAAGATTGAAAGCGACATATGAGTATTCCTCAGTGAATAAGTGACACACATATGTACGGCGCAGAATACATCCTCAATGATGCTATGACGCAGTCTGCGATTTGGTAAAGAATTTTAGTACAGTTTCACTCATGCATTTCACAGTACATTGATGCTACCGTGAATCCTATCAATAAAAAATTATGCATGTGAAGTAGCAATCAATTTGCAATCAAATGAGAATAGGGTTGACCGAAGGAGGCCAAATGTAATAGCATGCTGTGCTTAGGCATCACTCCAACACAACTTCTCAGCCTGGAGGGACCTTTGGAAAAAGTTTACAAAGTAGGAATACGAAAGAGGAGTTGCGCTAGATTTTTCTTTCCATAAACACAGATGCTGGTGATTTGGAGCTTGCAGAACGAGAAGTGCTAGATCCATGATCAAATTACTGCATGTCGCTACACACAAAACCCGTATCTGTAGATCTACACATACTCACCTGAAAATTTATACATTCAAACTTATGCGCTGCATGTATAGCTAGTACACCTGATTGAAAAAGTCATACAGTATCACACAACTTCTCGAAACACGGGCATATACGTGCCTCAAGATCAGCTTAACAGACAAGAAGATAGGACATATGAGCGTAGATATGCCTTATTTCTATTGAATAGAGCACACCTCCGCCAAGTACGGGTGTTCGCGCGACAAGAGAACCAACGGGTCTCTTTGGTTAGAGGTCCTGGATCCTCTGAAGAATGCCAGCTCAAGTTTTTCCACCCAAGGATATCTATCCGCCGATCGACTCATAGACTCGATCTTCAGGTCCCATCTGAGCAATATTACAGATGTATACAGATAGCTAAGCTGTCGAGTCCATTCATCGAATTGAGCTCATCGCAGTGAGAAGCGATATGACTGCAAATACCTGCGTGGAACGGATAAAATCCCGAGCTTTACATAGGCCGACTGCTCGATGAGATCCGGATCAACATGTGAGGTGCGCCGTGACCATCCGTACACAGTTCCGGCGCATCAGTTGAAATTTAGCATACTATACGTGTGAAAAGCCAATCCTGGTATAACCCACATACCACAATATAGTAACTCTTCATACATTGCTTCCATTGCCGCTACAATTGGAAGCATGTTCATTGGCATGTGTCACAGACAACACCCTGCGGGGAATTACACTACAGTTAAGCTCCATACCTCCCGAGACAGCCCGGTTCTGTTTTCACGCAAGGGCCTCCCTTGAAGAACGACCAATTGGGGTACATGATATCCAAGAACCGCGAATTGCGGCTGAAGGAGAATACTGGTAAAGCTACTTCTGATTGCGCAGTGATCATCGGATAGTCGCGTTCATTCAGCACAAACTCAACATTTGGCATAGGTCGCTCCTTGTGTGTATCCAGTACGGCATGCAACATATGCTCGACTCCATCACAACGCATCGAAAACACACACCGTTTCTGTAGATGACACAAATACAGTCGAGTAACTTAGAAACCAAATACATCAGCAAACCAACGTATATGCATGATGGTAGGTGATTCTTGCTTTTCTGGGCACCACACATCTACGATAAAACAGTAAAAGTACCAGTACCAGCTCTGTTTCTTAAACCCTAGAGAACGTGCCACAAACAGAGGGACATAATCAAATCTCAATGAACATTATTGATTGTCACTTCAAAGGTCATTCTATGAAAAGTACACAGCACACGAACGTACGTCTTCTGAGATGCCACCACTTCGATATAACTTGCCGTCAATTATTTGGTACAGAATTCCCAAGCGCGTGCTGGCCAAAGCGTTTTGTGTCGTCTCTTTGGTGATACTGCCATCTTCCCAATGTTTGAGGGAATCAGACAGTACTTGATCGTAACATGCAGTGTACTTGCCTTGGCAGCCAGTCCAATTTTTCTCGCCTTCCAGTACCTAGACGAGATTGGTAGCATTCGAATTAGGTGCGTTGGTATATATATATATATATAAAGATATATATAAAGATATAGATATATATATATACATATATATATATATATATATATATATTATATATATATATATATATATATATATATATATATATATATATATATCTAAAACACCCTAACAAAACTGTAAACAATAGAAAAACACATTTGTCAACGGAACCTATGTTTTAATGTACACACATCACACAACGGAACCTATGTTTTAATGTACACACATCACACACTCATAAATACACATAGAAAAGTATAAATATATACAATAGAAAACATATGCATACTTGGGATATGATATAGATATACATGCATAAACTACACACCCCCTTCCCCCACCACCCCG
>NW_014040534.1:121209-128397 GCF_001186125.1 Sphaeroforma arctica JP610
ATATAAATAAATAGATTAAAAGTATTAAAGCTACACATTAGTTGTTTTCTCTAACTACATTCACTAGACAATACTTTTTCCGACGCCCATTTGTCATGAGGACTCGGTTCTAGGGGACACTTGCGGACATGCTTCGCATGGATTGGATGTGTGATAACGCATATTAGCGCTGCCAACGCGAGCAACATTCGGTGTACGACCATCACGGATCGGCGTACATCGAGCAGTTAATTATGTCTATCTGCCTTATCATTTCGATCTCATTCTGAAAATGTATTTCTATTTTATATATATTCACCGAGGAGTCATCAGTGCTTCGCAAGTTTCGCCACTGTTCAACGATAGTCGTAAGTAGGGTTTCCAGGGTTCGTGGCTCACTCTATAGGAGGCTATGTGGGTATAGTTGTATTCACAACTATGTACAAATCGCATCTAGCGAGGCGAAGATGTTGGTTGCACCCGTAATAACCTATATCAAGCCAAACTAGTAGCAGATAGCGGGTAGTAGCATATATACCAGGTTCCTTTGCACCTGACATACTGTATGGCAATTGCTCGTATGCCTTTCAACGCTGTACAGGCTCATTCACGGTTGATTCAGGCGGTGAACATGGGCACCATATGAACCATTCCACTTGAACTGCTCGCAAACAGTATGTGCCATTAGTAATATAGCCACGTGATAAAGTCATCCTCAGATATCAGCTTCTACCCGACGGATACGCACACACGCTGTACAGCATCAATTTTACCGTACGACTGAATTGATGACGCTTTGTTCAGAGCTAATGCGATGCAGTATCATTTGACATCCATTTCCAGTGCCAAAATAAACTTGAAGCCAAATTGAAGCGACTGCCACTGTGCAGAACCAGAAATTTATAGAAGCGCTCAGCACTTCACGATATATGTAAGTGAACCCTGCTTAAATACCATCAGTCCTCACTAGGTGCGCATATCGACAGAGGACCTACCCCATTTGACCTAACACTCGTGGTCTACTCCTTTGTTTTTTGAAAAGGTAGTCTATGAGCTGACAAGTAAAAATTGCACTGACGAGATTTCGCAACTATCGTCGCCTTAGTAACGATGCCTTAAATATGATGCAAGGAATGATCTCTATGGTCGGCAGCCCTAAAATGCACGAAGTTGCATTAATCTACTTTAGAACACAGAAACATACATACACCTTTGTAGATGTCTTCTGACAGCTGGTACATACTAGCGCATATTGGCACGTTGTTCGTACCTAGTAGGTCAAGTCGGCTTGTGGTATGTATATCGCCGACATATCAAGCGCAAAACCACTTTATCGCTAACTGACGAGATTAATTTGCCGAGTTCATTAACGATCATTTTGTCAAAACCTGAGTGTTCTACACCGGTCTACTTATGTTAGTATGCGGTACTGTTATGGTGGCAGAGCCCCTGTCTGACGGTCACGCTGATTAATCAGCCTAAATTTTATTCAAAGTTTGGCAGGTAATTTCATAAGATATGTAGCCAATCTGGATCACTACTGTGCTGTACCACACCACTGCCGCCCACTGTAGTCTCCCAAACGTCGTAACCTTCAGCTCGCAGAGCCGAGTTCATCTGTGCAATCGCGGCCCCGTCAGTACCTGCGATATCAGAGATACATGGGTTAAGTATATATTTATAAAATGGGAACTCTCTATATATATATATTTATGATGTCAAGGCGTATTCAGTGATTTACGTGGTATCCTGCAGAGAGATTTCTACGAGTAACTCAGTTGTATAGTACTGAGTGTTCCGTTGGGAAGTCAAATGTGAACACTGATATGTCACGATACACTATCCGACTCGTTACCCAAAGAACTATCGATAACTCATAGACTCCCTACTCACGTGCTTCTGATCAGTTCGACTACCCAACTCATAGTCACCCTTTACTCCATAGACATACACAATTCGAAATATACAAGTTCAACCAATTCACAAATACACACAAACACAGAAAGATGTAAACTGTCTAATTTAGAAGGCTATGTAAACCAGTATATAAATAGCACTTCACTATATTTTGTGCCATTGTCCGTCTCGTCCTTGTCGTGCACACAACCGTTGTGTGCGGCCAGAGCACATACCTGATGGGATCAGAGTCATCGTACATCCACCTCCACCGGCACCCGTGAGTTTAGTGTGGAAGCCGAGTTGTCTCGTTATTTCGACTACATTAGATATAGAGGGGTGGCCCACACCCACTGATTGCAGCAAGCCTTGATTGAGGTCTACAAGACACTGGAAATGAACAGGCACATATGTTGGTTACTACACCTGGAGAACAACCTTAATCTAATCAAAGTGAAAACACCGTGCCATACCCAAGTCAATACATTGAGGTAGAATGGATACGAATTTGCGGCATACACAGAAGATATGGCGACGGCAGCCACTGAGAGGGCTATACAATTTAGCATCTATTCAACACGAATAGTCATGAAAATTGCATGTTGCAGTGTATAGGTACACTATGAGGATATGTCCACAAAGGTATAGATGCAGAGAGCATTAAATATTACGAAGGTAGCACTGGTAAAGTATATGTACGTAGCATGTATGGAGGCACAGTGGGATGTACCGCGATGCAAATGGCGTATACACACACAAATATACATATACATACATACACACACACATATATATACATATTCATATACATACACACACATATATATATATATATAATACCAGTCACCAGCCTACAGAACAATGCCAAATTTCATAAAAAAAAGTACCTGCGACGAAGTATCAGAAAGCCAGCCCAAATAAAGATATATTGGTTGGGCGCGTAGAAAGTACACCCACGCTCTTTCACAGCGAATTATATGCACGCGATTCTCTCATATCTCACATACCTCGAGCTCCGAAAAGAGTTGCGAGACTACTGCCGTTGCATTGACCTTCAGCAAGGTCTGTAGTATATCCAAGGCTTTCAAACTGATGTTCTCCACAGCTGAAAAGTGCGTGATCGCAACATACTTTAGTGGTGTTGATAAAAATAGAATGTATATACATTAT
Organism: Sphaeroforma arctica JP610; assembly: GCF_001186125.1. Lineage (NCBI taxonomy): Eukaryota > Ichthyosporea > Ichthyophonida > Sphaeroforma > Sphaeroforma arctica. The sequence continues at coordinate 124,255 of NW_014040534.1, forward strand.
GCAGTAAAACAGGCAAATGTAATTTTATAGGGTCAGATATACAAAGTCCTGCTCTACCAAGCTGCCGACTGAGTGAATGTATCGGAGTATTGTGCGAGGAAAGCACACTCGCATGCTCTTGTGATATTAAAAACCTCAGTATTGACAATATCGTTGACACGTACATTATTCCGTCCACACTTATCACTAGGAACGATGTCTTGAAATGGCCACGAATTTAGCACCATGATGTTGACAAAAGACTATGATTGCGCATGAAGAAGCATATATGCGGACAAACTTACCGATGAGTATGGGATCCACGACAGAAGGCAATAGATCCCTCCTTCTCCGAACTTCGGCAACTAATAACTGTGGAAATAAGATTGAAAAAAATGCATATCTAAATTAAAATTGACTCTTCTTGCGAGAAAGAATATCCGCTAGGCCTACCTAGTTGAGATTCGCGACAAAGCACAATACATATGTGCCTATATTTGTGATAGCCGATCGTGGGGAACCAAATACCGGCATGTGCCATATGTCGCAAAGAGCAACCCACCATATCAATAGAAAGACGACAAATAGAGCCTTCCCCGGGCAGCAAAACCCCGGCCTTTAGTAGAAACGGTTGGGCGGTTTCAGGTTCGTGTGACACAATGACTCGCACAGTTTAAAGCATGCACAAATGATCATAGATTTACTTGTACACTTCCACATCGATGGTACTCTCGAGGGATAACAATATCAACACAAATGTGAACGCGTCGTGTGCTCAGACAGGCACATGCCGAGGCAGTCGTGTGTTTCAGTACGTGTGGTTGCTCCAAAATCTCTTAGCGAGTGTAAGCAGAGAAAATTCTCAGCTCATTTTAATAGTATTAAATCTAACGATACGAGAGAAATATTTGCGCCCCCTCTGTAATCCAATTAATATACGCGCACAGATATTGACTCCGTATGCTACTCTTTGACGTAGATATGAAGTCGTAGAATCGTGTACTATCTTATAAGAATAAAAAAGCATAACCACATTGTTGACCAACACAAGCAAAGCATGCCTCGTCCACGTAGTCAAAAGTACCGATATTTACAAAGAACAACTCGACGATTTCAGCTATGAGAGAAATTGTTTCCGAGTTTGGGAGGTCAATATAATTTACTAGTGCTAATGGTTATTTCATATCTCAATCGGACAACCCAAGAGTGCACATCATGCACAACCATGTCTTAAGAAACTCACCTTTGTACTTCGGGGCACCATGGTATTCGTCAGATATATTTTCAGCTTGGGCATATCCACATTTTGCATGGGCGCGCCTCTTTGAAACCTAATTGCCGATCCGTAGCAACTGACTGTATTGTCAATACCAGAGGGTAATCCGTGTATAATGCACTCTGCCGCGAAAGCCCACACATTGATGATCTCTTGCTCTTCGCTCGACCAGGCGATAATCGCGGGTTCGCTTTGCATCTCATTTGCAAGCTTCTTATCACCCGTCTCACCACAATCATTGTCTTGAGAGTTCCGTGTATTGCTATCGACTATTTTGACATCCTTTGTATCGTCTTCGATTTCATGTTCCATATCCATGCTGCACAGGTTTCGTATTTGACCACCACTTGCTAGCATAGCGGCAGCTAGTGCAACAGAGAACGCCGCGGACGATCCAAGACCCGCACCAATTGGTAGCTGCGACTTTACATGAGCATGCATGACCCTCATTTTCCTACAGCGCGTATTATCTCTTACCAAATCTATGTTAGCTGATATATCGGTATTGGGGTGTGTATCTATTTCTGTTCGGACATCTGTATTCCTTTCCGTTGACGTGTTGTTGTTTGGCTGTGTTTGTGCAGCTGTGTGCTTCGAACACGAACCCGTACATATATATAAGTACAAGAACACCGCAGCGGCTACTAGCGCTGTGGGGCACACTGACTCACCACCAATTGTGTCGTGTACAAATTGTGTAATGTGTTCTATATCAGCTGCGAGCGGCTTTCCGCATTCTTCTAGACGTACATCAATTAGTAAACTAAGGTCTTTTACTTCTTGTATGCTCCACTTTACGTCCAGGTCCTGTACATCCTTGGTGCTGAACCGTATCGTATCCCTATCAACCTGCACTAAACCCCCTTGGTCTCCAATACTGTCATCATGTTCTAAGCTATCATGCGAGCTCTCCACGTTATATTCATTTATCTTCACTGCTGTTCTCAATCCTAGTCCGGCAGCCACGGCGGCCTTCCCATGCACTACCGCATGCTCACCGAAAAGGATAAGTTTTCCTGGTGCAGAGGTGGTAATGGACCTATGCATAATAGTTGACTCCGCTATAGGGTCCGGTCTGCTGATAGTGGGTGCAGTGATTGCAGTCAGCATAACTAATTCTAAACTACAGAATATGGTGTGAGAGACCAGTTCACACTGTGTTTAAAAAACACTTTTAGTTTAGTTTGTAAATTTAAATCTTATCGGTATGTATGTCTTTTCTGTGTTATATGCGACTATTCTATCCACCTAATGGTCCGTCTTATGCTTTAAAATGTAATACACTCGACTAGTCACTCTAGTGATGATAATCGACTTTTAAGGAAGCAATCTATACATAAACGAGCAATTCTCAAGTCTTATCTCCTGAAGGATACTTCCTTCCTCACAAAAGTCGACTTCGAAATTTCAAAAAGTACACATTGTACACTTCTTCATTTAGGCCAGTGAGAGCAGAGAACAATGAACATCCCCCACTGATAGATCCACCATCAACATCATTGTTGAACGCCGAATGGAACACTTTTAAAAAAAGTAAAAATGTCGACGACCCATCAACGGTGTGAATGTGATCGGTCATCGGTGTCATTATATATTATCGAACGATCAATATGACCGACCAATCGGATCTGCGATGATGTACTACCTTTTTTTAGAAAACAAATTTCTTTCCAAACAAATTAAAAAACCTAGTTGTCAGTATGGCACTAAACATAGTTTTTTGAGATAAGATATAAACCCCAAAAACATAAAATAACCCTCTCGTCATCATTCTTCACTCCACCGCATCAGTCACAGACTCCCAGCGTTCACTCTCCTCTGGCCCGCCACTTTCGGTTCTTGGTTGAAGTGAAGGCTCTGGAGTCTATTTATGTGTATGCACGTCAGGACTCAGGAAGTATATATTTATATATGTATGTACATATTTACACGCTACCTATATTATCCTTAGCATTGCAAGGTCATCTTCCTGTGAAAATACCCCGGTAACTGGGACCAATACACTGGTATCCTGATATAAACAGCTTGGCCTGCCCTCACAAGTGGCGCAGTTATTCACGGTTGCTGACATGTCCAATCCAGCAGCGCTCAAAGCTGCCGCGCTCGCAGCGGCAAAGCTCAACGAGCGCTTAGCGGCAAAAGGACTTACTAATGTCAAACCACACTCTAATGTGAAACTTCCTGCATCTGTGCAAGCAAGCTCAGCCTCCTCATCGCTTATGCGTGATATAGAGGTGAACAACGTACCTGCTATGATACGCTTAGAAGTTACACGCCAAGCGTTCCATAACCAATTGCAGAGCGAGTTTGGAGTCAGTGTGTGTACTAAAGGAAGGTATTGCGAACCCGGTACATCCTTGCCTGATAATGAAAGACCCTTATATCTCTCTCTGTGGGCCACCGAACCAGAGTCGCTGACAAAAGCTGTGGCAAAAGTTACAGAGAAATTAAATTCGGATGCTGGCTACACCCACCCAGTTAATGGGACACACACAACTACTTCCGGTGGAAGCACTGCTTTCCCAACACCTGTGACGGTGACTGTGCCTACCGGGCCTACGGCAGGACATACACCATCTGCACATGTTCATGTATGTATTGTATTGTTGTCTCCAACACCTGCTCGTCTTTTGTGGTCAGCTTTCTCGCATTGATTTTAATAGTGTAGTGTTTGGCTTTCATACATAAGAGTACAAAACGCGAACAGATACAGCGATTTCATTGTGTGGTATGTGTATACTATTCTACAGGATCCCGCACATAGTCACCAATACACATACATACATACGTGCATATACATACATATTCTTGTATAAATATACATACAAGCACTTATTATATATATATGTATATATATATAGACAGACAGACAGACAGACAGAAACGCA
>NW_014040534.1:130208-141484 GCF_001186125.1 Sphaeroforma arctica JP610
TTGTCGTTTTATCTGTAGCTTGTGATAAGCGTAATTCCTTTCATATACCTGTACATATATATTTTATTATCAACTTATAGACACGTTTGCATACTTGTAGATCCATAAATATTTGAGTGTCATATACTTATATCATTTAAAAACTGCATACTAAGTTATATACATGCAGTTATTTTTTGGCTTCTCGAAAATGCATATAGGGTATATCACGAGAAGAGTGAGTAGTTAGAAAATGTCTGCCATAGTCACATCAAATATGTTGCTCACATCTGCGCGTGCGCTGGTACTCACACACACAGAGCTTGCGATGCCAAGAGAAAGTTTTCGTAGGGATGACTAGCATGCCTGGATTCGACGTGGTTGAGAAGCTCAAGGTAAGTTCAACATTGTACCGCACTCGGCACTTCGAGCTGGGGCTTTGCATATGAGTATATGGCAGCCAATCGAACACTACACGTCTGCAATTCAACTTTCTCTAGACAGGAGGATTATTATTGGTGTGGTGCTGCTTGATGTCTTCCCCCCCCCACCCCCAAACCCATTTCCTCCCCAACAAACGTTCGAATCTTCCGTATCTGTTTCCGCTTTGAATGCGGTTTGCAATAGGGTCCTCTCAGTTCCTACTTCAGCCACATCACCCAGTCTACCGGATGTCAAGTCCTTCTGCGTGGTCGTGGGTCAGGGTTCTTGGAGCCATCCTCAGGGAAAGAAGCGTTCGAAGCCATGTACATGTTTGTGAGCCATAACACACCGGAAGAGCTGGCAGCTGCGGTGCAACTGTGCCAGGGTTTGCTGGACAGTGTCAAAAAACAATATGAAGAGTACAAGGAGAGCCAAAGACGGCCCAGCGGAGGGTTAGCCAGAGGCGATGCCTACGGTTACACACAACACATCAACTATAACTCAAACGGATACAACAATGGGTACAACGAAGCACCTCAGCAACCACCACCCCCGCGACCGCAGCACCAACAATACGATCACCGTAGTCAGCCTCAGCCACCCCACCAAAGCCGATACCCAGCAGCCACCTACTACCACCCCCCTCCCCCGCCACCCCCGCCGCATGTCCCCGGTCCTCAACCAGCGAGTGCGAGCGCGAGCGCATACACCCACTCCAGCAGTCATCCCCCAATCGGCTACGCATCTGCTACACATATGCACGCCCCGCCTACGCAACCCCCACCCGGCCCTCCGCCCCCCTATATGCCTGCACCCCAAATCTCGTCTCCAGCACTGAATGCCCGGACGACGCTTGCGAGACCTACAACAGGGCCAGCGGGGCCTACTGTATTAGCGAGTGTGAATCTGCCGCCGCCTCCCCCGGGAGCACCGCCCACTCGCCTGCCGCTGGGTGCGCGTGCGCTGATAGAGCCGCCGATACCAGGGATGACCAGAACATCTGTTACTCGCATACCCACACACTCACCCCCACCCCCGACACACAACGCCAATGCCAATGCTACTGCTACTGTCAGTAGGAAACGGAGGTTCCAGGAAACATTATCGGGCGCTGCGAACAGTCCCAGTGATCGACTCGACCGGGCTCATAGTCGGGAAGGAACGCGGAAACGTCGGTTTCAAGAAAGGGTGCGTACCCCATCACCGTCGCCCCCTGCACATGCGCGCTCACAATCACCGCTGCCTCAGAGACATCGCAGCCTGCAAGCACATCCCGAGAGGCCTGAGAACGGTAATGTTGGTGGTTTACTGTCTTGTTGTTAGGTTGTACGATTGTTGTATGTAGAGTGGGCCTGTGTTGTAGCACTGCTTGCATGTCGAGTCCAATGGAAATTTACTTTCAAATTTGCATATAGTTTTTTGTGAGGTATCACCATTGCGGATAGTATCTCTGAACATTTTTAGTGCAAATGTATATTAACGCAAGTATGTACGTGGTGGTTTTACTGTTCATACTTGATACGCCATGAGATTTGGCTAACAGCCCTGAGATTTGTCTATTCACTGTATCTTCAATATCTTGACAAACATTTGATCACATACATTTCGAAATTTAGCACCGACCTTTTCTCTGTTTGCCTATTGAGTGTGCGTTATTGATGGCTACGATTGTTTGTTCATATATATGGGACAGCGTAAACACATCGCTGCATGCCAAACTGCACCAAATATCTTACCACAAAAAAAACCTCCACCAAAAAAAGAAAGGAACCGAGCTAGCAAAAGTAGCACACAATCAAATTATAAACTTTACTTAAAATATTGAAGGAGTCGACGCATGTGTACTGGCCTTCATCGAAAGACCATTTTTTTCTCGAGCTTGGATTATCAGTGTCTGAATCAGCCTCACAATTGCTTCACCATCGCTAAACTGAATCTCTACTCTGTATCTATCTCAAACGATCCGCTGTTTGTTGGAACGGATGAACCACGGAAAGCGTGCCCTCCCTCTCCCCTCCTTTTCCTTTCTATGTTGTTGTGTGTCATGTTTGTATTGGTTGCGACGCGTTATGTCCATGTATGTAAACGTGACTGTTATGTGTTGTTGTGTGTATATCTTCGATACGTAGGTTCCCATGAGGAAGTCGAGAAGCCAGAAAGTGAGAAGAAACAAAAGATGATACAGAAATCAGCGTCTGAGCTTGCTTTAGTCGATTATGGCGATGATTCGGATAGTGATTAATAAAGAGTTACATTAATTGTCCGTTGCTTTCATCGTGTATACTTATATATAATACACATCGTCGACGGACGTGTAGTGCCTTGTTTGCGAAGCTTGGTAAGTCATCCGATCTGGCCGCCTACTGCAGTAGCAGGCAGCATGTTTTGGGAGTTCCATGAGAGTTTCCTGGAACGTTTGTTCACAGACGCACTTAAGCTATTCTTTAGTGTCTTGGACGTGATTGACTTTCTACCGGTGACTGCAAATTTCGGTTTACTTGATTTGAGTGAATCCTTCTTACTTTCTTAGTAGTATGCAGAACGGTTCATTTAATCAACAGGGTAGGATATTTGTCTTGCTGCTCTGACACGAACATTCGCCTGTCCGTAAACCATGGACTGATCGAAATAATCACAGCTTCCGTGGGCATTTTCAGAGTACTACCAGATTCACTATATACTTAAGTGAATGCAAGCAGTTTTACAATATTTTATTGCCATCCCGACAGAGAAGGACATTACGCGACTCACTTATTCGTGATTCAACACGACACTAGTTAACTTACAAAAACTCTGACACCCATGAGGAATTCGTAGTACGGCGAAGGACTCAGAATTGTCACCCCTAAAATGGAAGCAAGGCCATCGTTTCAATGGTCAATGAACGAAGCGATATAATTGTATGCGCAGTTTTATTATGTGATAAGGTGGTACTCAGGGCCGTATATACATGAGCCAGAGAGGCGAAAGGACCGTTAAATTGGGATAACCTATTATTTACAACAAATCAAGAAGTACATTCTTGAGAATGAATGTGCTGAACTACATGCATGTCATCCTATGTCTAAATTTCCAAGCGGTCCTTGCATCTCATCTCAGTCTTGTCCAACAGGCTGGGTAGCGGTGGCACGTTTCTCTGCCTTGGGCGTCTTCGACTTTCCTTTAAATATAGACTGTTTAAGTTTCAAAAGCAGATTGGTCTCAGATGATTTGGACTTCAGTACCTTGGATTTGCTATATGTGACGGTCGGAATGGCTTCATCGGAACGCCTCGCTGGAGGAGAGTTATGTACAGATATTTTCTCGAGCTCCAAACTTGAATCACCTGGTCGCAATTGAACTGGAGGTGGGGCATTCGCTGGTGTTCCTAGGGTCGCGCAGCTTCGCACCGTTTTCATCACCGGGGGTGACTGTTCTCTCTCGCCATTCATTACCGGAGATGCCGCAGATGACAAGTCAGGCACACTGCAGGTTACGGACGCGAATTTGGTGCTCTTGTGAGAGGCTGTAGCCGAAGCCGACATAGACACATTAGGGGAAGCTGCTTCGCTGGATGCTCCTGAACTGCAATCGGATATACCCGAGTCTTGTTTGTTTTCGCGCAAATCGGTGCCGGTGCAGGCGCTTTTAGTTCTAGCGGCGGCCATAACCATTCCCATCATCCCCACAGCCTCTTGTAGATCCGTAGGTGATCTCGTCAACAGTCTCGGAGCCGGCTGTACTGTTCCTTTTTCAGCACTGATGAAACTATTTACATCGCTCGTTTCTATCGACGCATTGCCCAGGTCATTCATAGAGTGCCTGTGTCTGAGGGTCAGTCTCAGCCTACAGGCCGAGAGGTTATCCGTTCGGGAACTCCAGTAGTCACGCGAGAAACGGACTTTATTTGCTTCGCCAGTTTTCGAGGAACCATCATCTATCCCACTCGCGCTGGTGTCGTCCGTAGAGCTGATCTGGTCTTGCAATTGATCACGGAGTTTTGTTCTACGCTGGCTTGACCGCACTGGGTTATATACAAGCGAACTCTCCGAGAAGGCCCGTTGCCTTTCTGCTAGCTGACGTTCTATGGCGGATTTGCCTATATTCGGGCTCACGCTGACGTCTGCTGGGCTTTCGTTCAAACTGCCATTGCGCGATCTGGGCGAGGCATCGCTGGGAGTTCCCTGATCTGGACTTGTGGTACCACTACTAAGAGGACTACACACCCCGCTACTCCCGTTGCTTCCGTCGTTGGTTGACAGACTCGTGGAACAACTGCTATCTCCACCTAATTTAAAACCGTTCCGTGTCAGACCGGTACTAGTCTGAGAGCTACTGGTCCTGAGAAGTGCAGCACTTGATCTACGCTGTAAGTGATCCTGGTGTTGATGTCGTAAACTCGTCGTGGATATTCTTCTACCAAATGTGTTTCCAGCCGTCTTCTTTCTCTCCTCAGCTCTATTATTTCGACCATTCACCGGACTGTCCTTCTCCTTGCTGGATAAGGAGAATGAGTACGTCGATAACGATTGTTTCCGCTTGCTCTTTCCCAGACTCTCAGTTGCCGATGCTGCGTTTAGTGCGCCCGTGCTCGCAGCCCCGTTGTTCGCCTGACATACACTCCAGCGATTCACTATATCATTTACAGAGACGGATGCGGTCATTTCTGGGATGGCCACAAAGTCCATTTCTGTGAGGTCAGACTGTGAGCCAGGAGCCATAGACAAGCGTTTTGCTAGACGCTGCACTCCAGGTGCCGATATCGATCTTTTGACTATCGAGTTGGCATCTGACACACTATCCATCGAAGGTGCACGCGAAGCCCTAGTATTCTTGTGTTCTAATATGGTTTGGTTTTGCACTGCAAGTATTTGCCGTACAAGCGAGTAGAATGTCGAGGTAACATTTTTGTTCTTTCTTGAACAAACTTCATGAAAGTGATCTCTACTGATACCAAGTGTGTCTACTGTCTTCATTCCGTCTAAACGTGTGACAACCTTCTTACCTACGAGTACGCCATCCGAACGCAATCCAGCTAAAACTACTGGAGCATGATCTGGTATTCTTAAACCCCAAATCAGCTTATATATGTCGAAAACAACTCTAAGGGAATGGGACGAATCTACTGCATAACAGAGCACAACACCGTCTGCATTATTAGCCATAGTCGATACTCGTGCCCTATTTGCTTCACCCATATTGTTGTCGACGCCTTGCATATCATGTATTTCTAAAGTGATCTCTCTTCTATCGAAATATATTGTTTTTTCGCGTATCTCATCCACACTTGACCATGTTTTCTCGTGATACATACCCGTGACAAATCGATTCACCAACGTCGATTTGCCAACCCCGGGTGCACCCAGAACAACTATGGATATCCTTTTGCCTTCGTATCTTCTACCATGTTTGAAACTAGTTGCCATAGCTCTATCTTGTATCGAAATGCGTGCCTTCCACTCGAACCATGCTCTACTAGCAGTGATCGGTTCAATAGAGTATATACGTGACGTTCGTCTTGCTAACTAATGATACAGCTATGCTAGTGTGTTTGTAAGCGTGTATGACGGTTATATAGAATATGAATAGCAAACTATGTATCACTCACTGCTAATTAGATCAGTATATTTACGTCACTTTGAGTTGTGTAGTTTGCTTGACATATGAATTGTTGAGACACGAGTGATTTAATTATATGATTTGACTTTCCCATCAAATACTTGATATATTCAAGCCAGTATCCGGTTCCTTGGAGTACATGGTAAAACATCAGGGTGGGCCGTGGGATAACCGTTCCACGGCCACGCGTCAACCTTTATTTGTTTATTTACTTCACGAAAAGCCAAACGGAGTAAAATAAACAAGAATAAATCAAAGTATGCCCACTAATCAAATTCTAGCATTATACTTATCGCGTATGATTGGTGTAAATTCTATAGCTTTTAAAAGACTAAAATAGGTCATTGGTTTATACAATATGCAACTTGACCAATCAATTAATTTTATACGTTTACCGCCGGAGATGGGTCAAAACATGTCACAAGTCAAATTAGTACCGAGAGAGTGGCGAGAGGAATATGTAACAAAAAAATGAGATATGCGTAGGTGCCGTTTTCGAAGATGTACTTGTGAGGGTAGATTGTTGCTATGTGGACTGTTGATTCTCGTCAATTGATAGGTTAGAGCTTGTGGCGAGATAGCCCAACGTTCATAATTATCTATGGAAGCCAATGAAGTTTGCATATAGCCTGATCTTTCTGCTGTCATTCTGGTATGCAAAGAATATTGCAATACGGCTTCATCTGTAAATATGTCTATGCGATAAAACTTTATACCTCTTGAAGATATATAATAATTACTCGTGATCCAACAAATATCTGTTATATAATTCGAATGTGCATCCTTATGTATTCTGAATGTATAAACTAGTATTCTCTATTTCTACAGGTTTTCGTGTTATTCGGATATTTGTAATCATTACCACACATTCCACAGTAAAATTGAACTTTCACGCACTATGGCACGCGTAGTGGGAACCCAAATATTGTTTTCTCTATTAATAGAACCGAATTAAATCAGATCAATATTTCCGATGGCCCAGGTCCTCGCGAAAAGATGAACACCCGAAAATCATGGGTAGCATTGTATTGATGCACAGATCGGGTATTTCTCAATCATATGTTATTGACGAAAATGAACACCCTCCGTTCTGCTAATTTCCTTCGTTGGACAGTGGTCACTGTCCACTCGCTCGTACAATTATATCCTTGTACTAAATAAATAGCATTAGTATCACTGAGTATTGAAAGCCCGGGAGAAGTAGAGAAGCGTGCTAGAGCAATACTTACCATGTTGCGCTGTGTAAACTGACCTGGCCAAGGCATGGAAGAACACATCTTCCTTGAACTGTAGTCTATATGTAATATGTAAAGAGTGCTTGCTAATCTATGCCACCTTTGCGAATCGGCTTTCTAATAGTGCAACTAAGTCAAGATAGTCAGTATAAACATGTATAAATATAAAGTGTTGATTAAAACAGTGGTACTGTGGTGGCATTTTACACCAAAATGTGTTGCCCTGAAAGCGCCATTTAATTTCTGCAATGCTACCAAGTCACAAATATAGCAGATGGGGCTGACATTCCAACTAATGGGTTGTAAGATCAGATGTTACTCGTTCTGTTTGAGTCATTAATAGTAATAGAAATTATCTAATCAGTCACTGGAACGTAGCTTGCAATCTCTCTCCACAACAGACTCGCAACTATGTTTCATATAATATGAGAAAGTCGATTGACGCCTGGATATTTCATAAATAGTAGTTGCACCAACTTTATTATACTGAACACAAATCTCTGCTCTAACAACAAGCTTTAGATCAACTACGATTGCACGTATGATGTATTTTTCTACTACTGCGATATGTGGTACATTCTCCTGCATTCGCTATCTGTATCCAGCGAATATGTACGAAATCAAGGTCTGACACTTCCACGCATCTTAAAACCAATGACATACCACTGTATCAATGATCAAGAAAGTAGTAGTTATACCCCCAACGTATACATTGACAACATCATGTATCCAAATTAAAAATAGTATACGCACGTGCACACACAGATACATATACAGAAAATTATAAATGTATATATATATATATTGTAAATTTATACTTTGGAAAACCCGCGGCTATATTTAGATGCGAGCTGAATTGTGGTCTATACGTAAAGGACATCTGATATTTTAAGTGCTCCTCTGAAGAGAAGTATGTGGCAGAGTATCCTGCATGTATTTCTGCAGTTGGCGATTTGATTGTAATCGAAGCTTGACATTACCACGCAAAATTACTAATCGGAACTCACGACGAAACACCACGAATCGCTTATGGCCTCGGTGGCTACCTTGTATATATTATAGTACCTCGGATACAACAAGCAATAGATTTTATCGCGATTTGATGAATATGAAGTTACGCTGAGACATACATCATTGATGCATTAAATAACAAATACTCAATCCAAGTCAAAAAGCGAAACTAAAATTCCGTTAAACATACCAAGTATACTTCATGCAACGTTCACGAGGGTGTCATAGAAAGAAAAAAACATACGCTGTATAATCTTCGCGCTGATTAGTTATTTCACACCTCGAAGGCCGGGTATGGGAAAATTAAGTATCATACATGACCATACATACATAAGGTTTAATAAGAAAAATATTTGTACCTTTGGGTTGTGGTCGGGTACAGAAATCCCATCCAGATCTCGAGCTTTAGTGCACAGTAACCATGTGGAATACTAGATCCAACGCTCCTTGCACTGCCGACCGAACCGGTGTTCGATATGCTATTGTATATCAATGTACACATATACGCTATTGCATATATATGTACATATAAACGCAACAGTTGATCTCGTACACGTATATGCATGACCCATATATACGGTGGACGCACACACAAAGCGTAGACCGAGACAGTCAGAAGTGTCGAACCCTAAGAAACCTCCCTAATCACCAATACCTCTCTTAGTGTTTTCTTCTTCGTATTCTTATGCGAAGTGCCATACCACCAGACAAGGAGAAGGGGATACTGCACTGTTTCGGGGTTCATACAACTGTCTGAAATTCTAAATCCGCAGTATAGCCGATAAATACATTCAGGATCAGGACAACAATTACACCAATGTGTTCCGCTGCGTTCCTATCCTTATATCCCCATATATATATATAGAAGATGAACAATGTTAAGCAACTCTCTCAGTTGCGTCAACTATACATCTCGACAACCGCCTAAAGAATGCCTCCAGAACCACTCTAAATATCTGTTTTATCTACAACAACATACAATACAATTCTACTATTTCACTAGCCCATCCTCCATTCATATTCAGCGCCTAATACTCTTTTCATATAACTCATCTGGGTGCGGGTCCTCTGGGCGGGAACTGATTGTTATACCCAGGTGGAGGAGGTCCACGGTACTGGGGTCGCATGCCAGGGGGTGGGCCCATACCAGGCGGTGCCATCATACCTGGAGGAGGCTGCATCATACCTGGAGGAGGTCCCATACCACCCATTGGAGGTCTCATACCCCCCATCATACCGGGAGGCGGTCCCATATTGCCACTCCCAGGTGCTTGTGAGGGCTGCATTGCCTGTGTTGGGGCTGAGGCGGCGCCTCGAGTGGGCCCAGAAAGTCCAGCAGGTGCAGATGCATGTGCAATAGGAGCCACAGGCATACCCCTTCCGGCTGCTCGACCGGTTCCAGGCCCAGTGGGAGCTATGGCTTGGGCGCGTGTATCAGATTGTACGGGGGGACCTTCTACGGACAAGGAAACGATATTCTCACCACGCAGAATTACTAGTCCGAGTGTGCGCTTCTCTTCGCGCTGGGGTGCTTTCGAGGCTTTGGTCCCCTTTAACCTGCGGGACTCTTCGCAGTCGCCGAGGACGAGGTTCATGTGTTTGTCAAAGGCCATGAAGGTGCCGATGAATGTGCGCCCGTCTTGTAACGAGATGCGCATCCTGTAGTTCAGGTAGTTCATCATTTTAGAGGTTTTGGATACGCTCATGATGGCTTTTGATATGGTATAAGCTCGATCTGATATGTTTTTGTCCAATGTATTGCCACACGGAAACGTACGTAGACAGCTCCCTATCTGTGTGCACCTCTCTTCTTGCTTAGCACGTGTATTCTTGGTTGAGTGTTTATAGTGTAAGTGTTGTTCTGAGCTGAGGATTATTTTACCGGTGCCTGTGTTGTGAGCGTGCGGTTGCAATGTAGGAATGAACCTCGCGGTCATCAAGTTCGGTACTCACCAAGAAAAAGGAAAATGCATAGTGTCCTAAAAGACGCCTGAAAAACAACAATGTATTTTCAAATACATCTATTTTTAGTTAAAATATGGAGTATTTATATATTTATGTAAAACTCTGCTAAATACATAACGAGTTACCGACTGCTTGCCGAGTGCCGAGTTGCCGACAGTGCCGACTGCTGATGAGTGTTGAGGACTTGAAGATGAGGGTTGAGGCGCTGAGCGCCGTCAGCCGTGTCAACTGTCAACTGTCAACTGAACTTCTCAACTCAATACGATTTGCGTTTTTGTTTTGAAACAAACTAATATAAACTACGTCCATGTCTTGTTGTTTGTTTTTAGGCGATGTATTTATCCATAGCTGTCTATGTTTTATCTAAATAGCGTTTTTCGTAAAATATAATGTATAAACCTTTGAATAGATAATATACGTTTACGTTCGAAGTTTAACGCAAAATGACAAAAAAAACCATACCCTCATGAAAAAAGAAGATATCAGAAATCTATGAAAAACCCCGAAAAAAAGGATGACTAGAAGGGTTTTTATGGTTCATTGAGTCATGACTCATGGCCCTTTGGTCTCTCTCCTGGGGGTGGGGGCGTGGGCCCCCTTTTCATTTCTTCTCCCCTCCCCAGCAAATGTATAATCGGATTCTCAAAATCCGAGATATAAACTAAAGTTTATTATATCGAATTTATGATTAAAAATAGAGTGATATTCACGTGTACATTTTTTTTTGTTAAAATATGTGTGTGAATTGCAAATGATATGCGATCCTTATCAGGTTTTGATCATATATAGTTATAGTATTAGGGGATATGTATAGAGAATTGGGCAGAATTAATACATCACTAATAAGTTTTCGCAAATATGAAGTATATCATTGAACATCTAGAGCAGGAAGTTGGTAAATGGTGTGTGTGCGAGTACACGCATATGGCCAAGTGTGTGGGGAAGGACAATTTGATAATATCAAACGTAAACAAAGAGGATGCTGCGATTTTACCCGAAGGAGTGAAGAAGGTGTCAGAACGATGCAACGAACTGGGATTCGATCCTTCCAGAGTTTGGTAAGTA